>NW_010525988.1:11223-16687 GCF_000687285.1 Phaethon lepturus | reverse complement strand
CATTCCAGTAACATCAGTTCAAAGGGAAGCAGGAGGGACTCCGACGTATGCCAGAACATTGTGACTTTTATGACTCCTCTCCTCCCGCACTCCTCTCTTAGGCAGAGGCATTCTCTTGCTGGAGAAACGAGAAGTACAAAGCATCCTTAGACCTTGTAGTGCAAAATGTAAAAGTGGTGTTATCAGCAGAAAGTGGACTTTAGATTCTATCAGCGCACGTTTAGCATAACGCATTTCCTATGGTAATGGCTCTCACTTTCCCAGACTTTTACAGGCTCCAAGTGGCACACAGGCTGCAGACCTCTTTGTAATGTTAATGAATCATCTTAATGGACTGTTTTAGCAGAAACATTCATCACCTTTTGTACCACAATGATTTTTTTTGTTATACTTAAATGGTTAAGTAGGCAATAAATGCCTATCAGACCAACCACTATGGTCTAGCAATCCACCTCACTATAAATCACCAGTGGATTATTATTGTCCTGTTTAATTAACACTCTTAAGGGATTCTATCGTTGGATAGACTTTCACCTTGCACTAAGCAGGCATTAACATTTCAAATAAGAAAAGTGTGTTTATGTGAAAAGTGTTAATCAGTGTGACCCGGCGCTGGTAGTGGTGGGTTGGATGAAATATGTGCGTGTGCATATGCCTGTGCGTCCACGGGTGGCGGCTCCTTACATCAGTTTTCAAGGGAAGCTAAAACCAGACCTATGGAATACTTATTTAAGTCATAGCGAATGATAGTTTCAGTATAATTTTAGTAGGTCTTAAAGATATTTGGCCATATTTGGTTGTAGACAGCAGCTTTAAAGATTTTAACTTCAGGAGTTAGGAAGGCAACGTGTTTTGTGGGTGTGTATTTTGTGTGTAATACGGGTTTGTTTCTGGTCTAACTCAGTCTGAAGTGTTTTCAGAGGACTGAATCAAACCCTTTTCTTTTTCTGCAACAAAAGGTGAGAGGGGAAGTCTGATCCTGTTGCTCCTCTGTGAACTCTTTTCAGACTTCGCAGCCAGAAAGAGTAAGCTAAGCAGCAAGAGTTCCTGGGAAAGGCAGGGGGGTCCGCAGGCTTAGATGCTCTTTGCAGAACAATCCCTGCAGTTCTTTTGCAAAGGAGATTCCCACACTGGGACATAAGCTTGATATAGGATCACTCTCAATATAAAAATATTTTTCTGTGTAGTACAGCTCAATGCTGGTTTTCTCCACTTGGCAGAATACAAAGATGGCAGCTTTTTTTTCTCCTGTAATACAATTTAATGGATTTACGAGTAATTTCCTCATCTTTTGTCAGGAGAGAAAGACATTTGAAAAAGGCTCTTGTTAAGGCAATGTTTCCCATCCATGAAATCTTATCCTGCTTTCTTTGATTTTGTTACATTTGTAATACTAGTAGTGCACTTATCAACTGCCCGTTCTATGGATACCAACGCTAACAGTAGTTATGTGAGATAACCAAGTGCTCAATTTCCATTTTACAGACAGAGCAACTAACGTGTAAATGTTCAGAGATTTTTGAGGTCTTTAAGAGTTACAACTAGTAGCATAGCTCAAGAGACCCTGTTTCTTGTCTGCGCACACACACCTGGTATGCACATCCCTTTCCCCTTGGCATTTTTGATTACATTATTTCCTAGTATGGATCCCTGCAAATTAAAGAACAAATAAAACTGCTAAGTGGAACACAAACACACTAAATCTTTTCAATTAAGAGGCTGAATTTCTTAGCATAAATTAATTTCCTGAAACAAAACTCCAATTATGTAAGATTAATTCTTTCCTCTAAGATTATAAGGATTTATTGACTAACAACATCTTCTGTTGCATGGCAATGTGCTATTTAATGTAGTCTGCTGATCAGAGGCAAAACCATAGCATTAGCATTTTCACTGGGTATTTTTCTCTCAGTTGTACACTAATCTGCCAGTTTTTATTCTATTTGTAACTGAAAAGGTGTGAAATGGTTCACTACTGAACATGTGGGAAATAAATAGGACAAAACACTAAAGGAGTTTGAACAAGATGAGAAATTACACTAAAACTCATAAAGAGTATGCTGTTATTGCATGAAGAACTGGTGACAGAAAATAAGAATATCTTATGTGCGGGGCAGTACTGTGAGGAGGTATGTATGCATTGATCATACAATATTTTTTTTCAAATCACTTAACAGAGATGCACAAAAACCACAGAGTTTCAAGTGTAGGCATGTCCTGAGAAGAATCTCCTTCATTCCCTCTAGACACACCCTCCTAATTAAATCCATCATTGCCTAGCAGGAAGCCCCAAGGTTCAATTTTTTCTAGAGCACTGTTACTATCCAACATTTTAGCTCATACAGTGGGCAGCCAAGATTTCATGTCTATGCATATAGTAGGACTCCTAGCCAATATTTCCTACAGTTTCCTCATCCCAATCTGGATGTATAATGGTTTGGGGTTTGGATTTTTTTGATAGGTAGAACTTCAACGTTCCTTTAGATTTACTTTCTTTTCTCCTAATGCAATAACCTGTATGAGGGTGGTAAGTTAAAGTCTAGTAAAATGGGGAATCTGCTCCATGTAACTAGCTGGCCATGAGAAACTGCAGCAAGGATGGATATTGAATGACTTTTATAGTCCAGCCAGGTTTTATCAGAACAGGTCATCAACCTCTAGGCTGCCCAAACCTGTTCCACTGCTTCCCCATTGATTAAATATCTGGAAGCATTTACACGTGTATCAAATTCTCCGTAATCTATTTTATCTTATTCACATCCAAGTTCTTTTTCAAGCTAGGGCAAAAAAGTTCCCTCCAGTGGTGAGAAAAGATGGTATATCTCCTTAATGTACTTCTGTACATTGGTTTTCCTTGGAGCCAAACTATGATCTCAGACTCCCATGGGCTGAAATATCAGTGGGTCTGCAGGGAGAATAAGGGAGGTAAAACCTGCCTGTGTACGCCCAAATGTTAAGGAATTTAAAAACTGATTTTTTTTTCATTTGATAGCAGAGCTGACATGTATGGGGGAATGAAGGAATAGAGTGAGTGTGTAGCTTCCAGCCAAGTTCAGATGGCCAAAATTTGTTCTGAATCTCGATACCTGTATCATCCAAAACAAGACAGAGCGTCTTCCCTGGAATTGCCACCTATTCCTGTCATTTAGGGATTTCCACTCTCCTTCCTGTGTGTTTGACCCCAGCCTATTTTCCTGCTCTTACTCTCTGCCCCAGGTATCATCCTGCAAACATCCTGAGCTGTGTTCCCTCCTCCTTTGTTCAGGCTCCTACATGGTTCTGTCTGCTTTTTCCCATTTTCCTCTACAACTCTTTTTTTTCTTCTTTTTTTTTTTTTCCCTAGTCCATGACAATAGGAATCAGGGGAAGCAGTGTGGGGATATGCTAAAAATGTTTAGAAAAAAAACCCAACTGAGTGGCATGGGAAAGGTGGACATAGGCTGACTGTTCATTGTCTTGTTCAACACAGTTAAGGGGCATCATAACTAACTAGCAGACAGCAGGTTCGAGGAGATGCATCTTTGAGAATGAGTAGTTAATCTGTGGAACTCCCTATCACGGGACATTTTTATGTTAAAATGTGCATGTGCAAATCTACAGAAGAAAAATTTGATGACTACAAAGACACTCACTCTGGTTCCAGAATTCCTTGAGTCATAAACAGAAGGAGACTGGGAGAGTATGCTGGAAAAGCATCACTAGACCCTTTTCGTGATGTCCAGTATTGCTTGCTGTTAGAAGCAGAATAGTAAGCTAGGCAGATTAACAAGTATAATGTGTCTTACGATTTTTGTTAAGAATAGAAGGTAGGAGGTTAGCCCTTAGTTGTGAAACAGGACTACAACATGTTGTGGCGTTTGCTCTTCTCCTACTTTTCCATCTCTTAAACCAATCCAGAGAAGCATGGTAGATGCTTCTTATATTTTGTTGCCAGCTGCTCTAAAAAGTTCATACAAAAGCACCTTTTCACCATGAAAACTTCTGTGGTAATTCATGAGTCCTTTCAGCAGTATGTTGAAGCACAGAGACATTACTAAATCAGATTCAGACTGATGAATTCAGTATAATGGGAGTGAACTCTTGGGGATGACGTTCAAAAAAAAAAGTTTCAAACAGTAGTTGATCTGATAAAGCATAAATCAATATTTATATACCTCCAGTCATTATCTTTACCATTGCCTATTTTCTGTAGAGACAGCAATCAAATGGTCAGAAAGCCTTGGTCTGCCTGTAGGCGAGTCCAAGCCTCAGATTTTAACATTGCAGAATTAATTACGTGACCCATCTTGTAAACTTTTTGTGTTTCTTGAATAGAGAGTCTGTATTGAAAATATTAACCACTGGTCTGTGGAAACTGAAAAGATGCAAATGAAAGGAAACCTGTTTTCTCATTGGGTAGTGAAAAGTTGAATGGTTGGAACTGGATTTGGGAAGCACCAAAATTAGTATAAGCTGTCTGAGAAGTGCTAGTAGATTTAAAATCCTAACAGAAAGGTGAAAACTTGTTGGTGTCACAAAGTACCTTAAAAAGAATATCTGTGTTCAAAATTAATCCCTTTCTCTAGCACACATGTTCCAATGTGGTGTTCTAAACAGACGCTTAGATAAATATCACAGCTGATGTAAGAAATACCTGAAAGCACCTGTAAGAAATACAAGAAATAACCTGTCTTGATTATTCAAGTAACTGCTACTAGTTAATTAACATGCTCACATTGTTTGGGCCAATGGATTTTTGCAGTTTCCTTTCAATAGTTTTTCTTTTCTTTCCAACATTTTTCTTTACGCCGTTGGACAAAGTGATGCAATGCTGCCCACACAATTCAATGAATTCATTACAAAAAGCTAATTTTTGATTCAAGGAGATGATAGTCAATATTACATTGCAAATTAAGCACTTCTGGTTTTCGCTTGTACAAAAAGAACTCATTCCTCACCAAGAAATGGCATTCTGTCAGCTACTAATTGCATGCAAAGAGTTTTAAACAAAAATGTAGCATGCAGGTAGCTTTAACATGTAACATATATACGTAACATACACGTGTGATAAAATATCTGTAATAGTGTGATATGTGTAATGTTGAAGCTAGGAGATACCTGAAACAGTAAGAAACCAGAGGGTGGCAGTTTTTTATTTCATATTAGGATCTTCAGTTGTAGTCATACTGGGGTGTTGTTTTAGCAGTTGCTGAGTGTTTTTTGGGTTTTGTTTTTCAAAGAATGCCTGAAAAATGAGTAACATTTTTTCCCAATTTTCAGCTGAACCTCCCACGCTGCAGTTTATGGCCATTGCTCTTTGTTCCGTCATATGACGCTAGCTACCGAGAAGAACTTGGCTATCATCTCTGTAACTACCATTCAGGCAGAGATCAGTCCTTGGCCTCTTTTTCGACAGGATAAGCAACCCCAGCACCTTCAACCTCTCCATTTAGGTCATGTGCTCTTGGCCCTGATCATCTCAGTA
>NW_010525988.1:0-11192 GCF_000687285.1 Phaethon lepturus | reverse complement strand
CTCCTGAACCTCCTTTAGATTCTCCACACTGCTCTTGAACTGGGGGAGCCAAAACTGGGTGCAGTATAACCAGCCCCATCTATATGTCCAACTTCACTACGGAGTCCCTGCGTTGCTCCGCCACTGCTGCCTGCCCTTTCCCTTGCCAAATTGTGCTAGTACAGAGAGATGTCTGGGAGCATGTTGCTTGCAAATCAGTGCAAGAAAGGGTTTAAGAACTTCAGTCTTTTCCTCATTGCCATCTTTAGGTCACCTTCCCCAATGATTAGCGAAGCCGTATTTTTCCTTTATACTTGGCTTTAGAGAAGTTGACTTCTGTGCAGCTTACTCCAGTGACAGAAACTCCATCTCTCTATTACTACACAGACAGGGACATGACTGGAAAAAAGGAGAGTATGGCAGGTTTTTCCATGGATGAGTAACTTCTGCATCTGTGCCCTGGGCACTGTAAGTAGCTAGTATAAATCAATGCAAATATGCTATTACTAATCTTGCCGGTAATGATAGGAGAATGAATGGAGTACAAATACGAACTTTACATCTCATTAGCACCAATTTGCCTCACTGCATTTATAGGCAAGGCTTTTACCTAAGAATTCAATTTGCAAAATTTACAGAACTCTTTTTTTCTTTTGAAAATTACGATACAATGTGCTTTTGTGCTGCAGAGATATGATTCTCAAATATCAAGTCCATTTGCGGATTTTACAATTATGAAAACTTGAAAACAGTTATTGATAATAATTTCTTCAGCACTCAACATAAAGTATATTTATCACAGTGTTTCAGCATGACTGACCTCAGTATATTAATATATTTATTACAAGTGTGTAATATAAAACACCAAAACAAATGTATCATTTCAAAGTAAAAGTTTTCTCTCAGTTTAACTCTCCAGCAAACGACTGAATGATCTGTAACACAGAAGAAAGATCAAGACTATGTTATTGTTACCCCACAATAGTAGAAAATTACTATGAATGAGGATGATGATGACATATTCTGCAAGAACTTATCTTGTGGATGAAATGAGAAGTTTTCCACTAGGAGTGGGAATCAGTTTGAGTCTCCATAAATATTGGCTTTTGCATCATGTGAATGATTGATTTGGGGTTTGAGTTTGGTTTTTTCTTTTAATTATAGATTACCAGTGACTAAATCTATCTGATATGAGTACAGTGACCTCTTTGGCTTGTGTTGAGTTGTTTATCCCTCCGCACAAGGAGAAAATGTACAATATGAATGCAAAATAAATTCCCAAGAGATGCACTCTACTGAAATCAAAAGATGAGCACAAAGTGTTACGAAAATCTTACAGTTGCTCATCTTTCAGACCTCCAGTCTCCAAGTTTGAAGGCTCTGCCCTAGTCTTTCAAAATACATTCCAACAGAAAAAAAAATATAATATTTTCTTGCATAATTTTGCCTGTTGGTTTAACTGATTTATCCTATTTTGGCCTTTCTTTGTCCTGCTTCTTCCAGTTCTAGCCTGGGAGATGTCTAGTTTGGCTTTCCAACTTCTATTTATCATTTCCTTCCTACGAGCCACTCTTTTGGTTCTTTCCAGTGTAACAGTGACATGAAAGGGTTTAGGTAATAATCTTGTAACGGATTGCTGCACCAGAATGAAACCTCATTTCTTTTTTTTCCCAGGACTCCCCAGGAATCCTTTTGCCACAGCCTTTTTGTCCCCAAGGAGGTTATACAAAGTCGTTCTTGTGGCCATTCATTCTGTCAGTATGAGTGGACAATCTGATTCCCATCAGTTCCCATGGGTAGAGCCACGATTCCCAGAAAACATACAGTCAGCACAGCACTAGAAACGTTAGAATTACTTCCAAATGCCAGGCCAGAAGTGCCTGTATTTCAGTAGTGTGTCAGTAATACCAATACGTGCACAAATCTGTAGAGATATGGATCTTTCCAGTCAACTGATGTGGTGTAATTGTCTTCCTCCTATTAGTTATTCAAATTATAATTTTATTGCTAATATGTTTGTGTGAATCAGAGTATTTCCCAGTAGCAACTGATTTTTTTTTGTTGGCAAAAATGGCTTTATGTAAAATTTTGCCTTTCTCTGTCATAATATATAATATATGTATTTATATGAATATTTATTTTAGATTGTAAATCTTTATAAGCAAGAGTCCTTGAAAAAATATAGAAAGATAAAAATATTTTGAAAGTATCCAAAAGGCAACATTTTGTTTCTCTTACTATTCTCCTTGCATGTCACAATATAATTTGGTGAATCCAGTTTTCTGGAATTAAATCTACATTTCAGCAAAAGTATGTTCTACAGGAATTAAATTTTAATGGAATAAGTCTTTAAATTATTTTAAGTCAATATGAAGATTTTGATGTATTTGCCATCATAATATGGCTGAAATATCTAGAAAACTAATTTACTTACAATTTAAAGAAACAGTTCTCTCCTGCTTGAATCTTTAAGAGAAAAGAGCCAATATAGTGTAATAGCAGCTGTTCAGCAACACCTATTATTTGCTTACATTACATCACTAACATGAGGCACCCTGTCGTTAAAATGAGAGTTAGGAATTGGCTCTCCCGATTCGCTTCTTAGCATTCCGTAATTTTGCTGAGGATATGATCTCATCCAGCTCTCCACACCAAATAAGAATCTGGATTGGTTGATGAGCATGTTACTTTTCCTTCTGATGAAGTATCAAACTTTATTAAAGAAGGCTGAAAGAAAACCTTTGCCTTAATTTATAGAGAAAGGTTTAAATATAATTTTCTTAGAACTAATGGATGGACGATAGTATCTTCAGCAATGCCATTTCTACACCAGTGTTTTTTTCATTTCTTCTCCTTGACATGGTAGGGTCCCAATCGTGCATTCCTGGCACTCAAAACTCCTTGTGAGTGGATCCAAACTTGGAAGCATTGCATTGAAATGCATGAGAGACCCTTTAATGTTACCGAGTAGGGGACATGCAGAAAAACATTGAAATAATAAATTAACACTATATCAGATTTTTAGAAAGAAACTCTGGTAACAAGTGCTGGACCCACCTGTCATCCACCTGTGCCTAAGGCAGAAACAGGAATTCTTAATCTGGAAAAGGTACTGCTGACAGCAAGTGGCTATTTATTGTTTATTAAAATTAATGCGCTAACACCAAAAAAACTTGTTTTTTGCAGAGGCATGGAACTGTTGTGTATTTCTTTCTAACAACATGTATGGTGTTATCAGAAGGCTGATGACTGAGATGTGAGATCCATCAATCAGAGACTACTGCAAGTAATTTCATTAATTTTTTGCACTGACTTAATTACATTTTTCTTTAAAAAATTATTTAGTTAGGCTGATGCAACATCCTGTAATGGACATAGCCTTGCAGATGTAGAGAAGTTCTTAGCATGTAAGTAATCATAGTAAATTATTATAATGTATCTTATATTAGTAAATTTGATAAAGGGTCTTAATCAATTGCATCAGGATCTGATTGAAAGTTCCCTGTCTACTTTACCATTTTGCCACATGCCATATATCAGGAAAAAAGTATTCTTCCATAAAAAACCCACACTTTTTCCTTACTATAGATATGCACAGATACTGTGCATTTATCTGTGTGGGAAAAGTGACCACAATAGCTATTTCTGAATAAACTATCCATAATAGCTCCCTGTGTGGATATTCTAGTCTGGAAAAGTCATGGGTCAGGCAGTAAGTCGTTGCAGAATAGTTTATTCTACAATAGCAATTCCAGTCAATTTTCCAGTGTAGAAAAGCCCTTAGTCCACAGCTCCAAACTCCTGTTTGTGCCAGAAGATTTTGTCTTTAGAGAATAGTATAAATTTGTTCTATTCAATTCTTTAAGGCCCAAATTCAGCACTGAACTCCCTTTGGGATCAATACATGAGATCAGCCAGGGAGAGCTTTATATTGTAGAAGTCTGTATTTATGTGCACAGACTCCATAGTCTTACTAACCAAACATTTAATTAACACCTTCTTGTAGCTGTGAGCTGTATACATTTTTGGCTGTGGGACATCCTTGTGATTCTTCTGGCTCAGCACCTTCTAGAGGCCAGTCCTAAACTAGAAGACAGAAAGTTGCCTGGAAGAAGATCCCTCAAGCCAGACTCAAGACGGCTGGGAGCTTTCATCGCCAGCAGCAGCGAAACAAGGCAAAACAGAGAAAAATGTCATACCTTCCTCCATGCCCAAATACAGAAAATGGTTTGCAGCAGTGACATCTAGCCGACACATTTGAGTTTGCTGTGAGTACAGAGAAGAGTGGTCTATAAATATACAGAGAGACTTTGAAAAATGTTTGAATGGGCTAAAAACGTATCCTGGAAAGGCAACGCAGAGATGTCTTTGCTGAAGGCCAGTTAACAATCTCACTGCATCCAGAACTACTTATACAACAACTCAGTAAGACGTGTTTTGGGCTGGATTCATATTTATATTTGAATTGTGGTTTTTCTCTTCTCCTCCAGTAAAAAAAAATGAGCAAACCAATATAAGACATCTATGCAATTTTTTTATTTGATATACTTTTTACTGAGCCCGAGGACCCTCAAAAGCAAAGGTTGCCATTTATCCAAAATTACATCACAGTGCCCCTGGCATTTTTGTGGTGTGGAACAATTAACATTAGCTGCTTAATTAAAATCACCAAATGCATTTTAAAGGATGACATAAAGTTGATTTTAATCTAGGCTTCCAAAAATGAAGTAGAAGTCTGTTAATCAACTGCCCCACCCTTTTCGTTATTTATATGGCCCACAGTACTCAGTGTCAGAATAGACTCCTACGTCATCTCCTTACTTCACCTTCCCCAGGTGAAAAACTCCATCCCGAGTTTTACCTGTTGGCATAAATCTGGGGCCATGACAGCATTGGTGTAGCAATCATATAAATGAAAGAACAGATTTTGGATCAAGTATTTTTAATGTACAGCAGCTGGCATTTGGGGGTTTAAAGAGCAAAATCATGCCTGAGTTTTCATGCTTCCTAGGATTTTGCCAACAAAAGGAAACCAGAAAATAAACAAGACATTTTACCTTTTGAAAGCCAGAAGCAATGGTGCAGCTGTTTCCAAAACCACTATGCTCAAGCTGTCACATGAACATGGAATAGAAGACATCCAGTTACGTTTTAGCACAAATGTCTTCCAGTTGTTTGTTTCAACATATTTTCCCTTTAACACATTTTTTAAATCAGAATTTTTCCTAATAACATGTTTATTCAATGTTCACTTAAATCCAGATTTGGATTTTTACAAGTATATAGATATTTACAAATCAATCCATTAGATATTATTGCTGATACCTGGGAGTTGCCAGAGAGAGTGGGAACTGGCCGTTAACTCACCTGGTCTTATTATTGATTTAGCTGCTATATAAGCACTTCAGCCCAAATTTTAATTTGATTCCCATTCCTAGCAACAAAAAATGAGGTAATAGGTAAATGATAGGTGTTTATCTCTGTTAGAAA
Source organism: Phaethon lepturus (assembly GCF_000687285.1). Lineage (NCBI taxonomy): Eukaryota > Metazoa > Chordata > Aves > Phaethontiformes > Phaethontidae > Phaethon > Phaethon lepturus. Next base: position 5,723 of record NW_010525988.1, on the reverse strand, counting down.
TAGATTGGCATTAGGTGCACAGAGTGGCACCATGTATTTGCCTAATCTCTTTTATTATTCAGCTGTCATGGGATTTTGATATAGAAGACAGCAGAAAAAGAGTTTTAACATTTTCTCCATAACATAGACAATTCTATTTATTATTTGTAGTTGAGAGATCTGATTCTTCAACAGCAAGAAAATCTTTATTTTCAGCAGTCACACTCAGCACAGGAGAGACATGGACCTGTTGGATCGGGGCCAGAGGAGGCCGCAAAAATGCTCCGAGGGCTGGAACAGCTCTGCTGGGAGGACAGGCTGGGAGAGCCGGGGGGGCTCAGCCTGGAGCAGAGGAGGCTCCGGGGAGACCTTATTGCAGCCTCCCAGTACTTAAAGGGGGGCTTGTAAGAAAGATGGGGAGAGACTTTTTAGCAGGGCCTGTAGCAATAGGACAAGGGGTGATGGTTTTAAACTAAAAGAGGGCAGATTTCAACTAGATACAAGGAAGAAATTTTTGACAATGAGGGTGGTGAACCCCTGGCCCAGGTTGCCCAGAGAGGTGGTAGATGCCCCATCCCTGGAAACATTCCAGGTCAGGTTGGATGGGGTTCTTAGCAACCTGATCTAGTTGAAGATGTCCCTGCTCACTGCAGGGGGGTTGGACTGGATGGCTTTTAAAGATCCCTTCCAATCCAAACCATTCTATGATTCTGTAATCCTATGATACATGGAGGCTTGGATGTTTCAAAATATTTTCTCTATGTTCCTCCACAACATGTTCTCCAAAAGAATAATAACAGTGGTAGAATGCCCAACTTGCCCATATAAAATCCTATTCTCATTTTTTATCTAACTTTTCCAAACCTTAGAGCTCCTACAACTGTTTTGTTGTGGTTTTTTTTAATAGTGGCTATGATAGTACTGGGCCAGCTCAAACCTCTCAGCACATAAAATTTATGTCATTGAATGTTCAGTCACATAATGCTGCCTGTTTGCAGCTTAATTATTATCAATGAACCAGAGTGTACATAGCATTTATGCTAAATTGGGAAAAAACATTCTTTTATTTAACTTACTTTGTGTTTCTTTGTCTCAAATACCTGTCTTGCCCTGCAACCCAAAATACATTACTGCCCCTAAAAGCATTAGGAAATGTTGGATCTGAAAATCACTGTGACAGACGTTAGATGATAGTTACTTTTGTTTTTAAGAAAGGCCTCTCAGAGTTTATTTCTGGCTGAAAGATAAAACATAAAAAGAAGGGATGGTAACAAAAAACCACTTCCTCTTATGGTGATTTGTCTCACCACAAAAAATAAATATTTTACAGGTGTTTCTCTCACCAGAGCTAGGTAAACGGAAAACATGTATTAGGTTTGTGGGGTTTTTTAACCAACCATGTTAGTTGGAAGGAGATGTCCCACTTGAAGTTGTCAGCTGTCAGCAGTGAATGACTTTTCATCTCCTATTTCTCTGGGCTTTGCTCATTAGAAAAAGATCAGTAACTTTTTATGTAACTGGCGGGTGACAGATCTTGCTCCTCTTTCGTCCTAACTTATTCACAGTAAACTTTTGGCTCACAAAATGTCTGCCCTTCCAAGGATTGTCCAGATCACAACCAAGGAACCTGGAAAGAAACTGAAGCTTTCTGGAACGCAGTAGGCATACTCCCAAGAAGCTCTTCAATGGCTGGTGGAGATTCTTTTTTTCCTGTTCTTACTGTAATTTTTGAGCCTTCATCTATCTCCTTAATGTTCCTATCTGGCCAAAATACTTCTGCTTGGACTGAATCATGACTTTTTACAGAGGTCTCCCTTTTTTTAGACTTGAGTGCAAGACTGGATTTCACATGCTATTTGGCAGTAATTGAAAATAAGCATATCAGGTCCACTAGTGTGTCTACCAGTCTGTTAAAAGAATTAAGGAAAGGTGACTTGGTGAGAAATAATTACCATAGCAATCATGAAAAGAGTGTAAGAGACTAACTACATATGAAAAGAGTGTTACAGAGACTAACTACATATGAAAAGAGGAAAAATCTTTTGATACAGGATAGAGTAAAGAAAAGGGAAGAGCATACCTATGCTTTTACATCTTTTATGCATTATTTATTCTACTGATGCAGTTATTTATAGATGAGAAATCAGTAACAAGCCGTTTAAAATCTTGACACTAAGATAAATGCACATACTTGTTCTGTACAGTGCTCTCATTGTGTAGTGCGTAGTGATAGCAACAGTTTTTGATCCAGACAGGTTCTTCTTCAGCAGTTACAGACAGGCTTCGAAATCGGCATCCAACAGCTCCTACAGACTATTTCACAGCAGAGCTTCCTCCAAAAGTATCCCGATAAGAGCATATGTTTATAATAGGAGACAATCTCAAGGGAACTTTTTGGGAACAGGCTATCTTTTAAAGCAAACAGATCTGAATGTGTTTCATTACCGATTATACTTGTTTTATCAAGGATTAATGAATACATTTAACAGCTTCAAAGTAGTAATCTTTTTTTCTCTGCCATCTGTGGTGCCCTCTACTGCACATCTTTGTAGAAGCAAGACAAACATTGAGATAACTGCATCGATTACACTGCTTTTTTCCACATTTTTCTTTCCACCTTAACATTTAATAATGGTTCATTGTCTGTTTTCCTAACAATTTTCCTTCTAATATATATATAAAATGCAGTCGGTATTTGCAATTGAAATTCTTTTTTTTTTTTTTTTTTTTTGCAAGCAAAGTTAAAAGAGGGAAATAAAGAAAGGAAGAGGGCTTTAGGAAATAAACCTTCTAGTTCATATATTGATTGCAGTTCATTTACTGGTCATATTCTGGATATTAATTTATGTGGTTATATATATGTACATATTTACCTATATGTGTGCAATATTAAGGTTAAAACACGGACATTTTTGTTATTGATGCTTGGTTTTCAATCTCTGTTTTGTTGACTCAGATAAAAGCATTGAGTATTTTGATTGTGCTTTTTTATAGTTACTGTTTGCTCCTGTGAAGAAGATACAAGTCATTAAATTAGCTTCTCACAAGTTGATGTATATAGCTTTGTTTGCAATCTGTTGCTAGGGGCGTAATATAATTTTGTCAGTTCTATATCAAACAAAAATCTGTTGATTTTGATGTTGAATTGTTGGAAAGAGCTACAGAGATTTTACATAAATATTTCCGGAGTGATCTCAAGGTACCCAAAGGCCAAAGAATTAAGATGAAAGATCTGAAAATTTCAATTTATTAATTCCCCTTTCTTTTGATTGCCTCTCTTAATTGAAGCACCTTGTGTTTATATCATCATAGCCTGAGGTTTTCCTTGAATAAATCAATGCATGAATTTTTTAATTACCTACCCAAGCTGGATTTGGACTGCTTACTCTTACGAGTGCTGAAGAAGAAAGGTTCAGGGGTAGTAGCTAATGGAACAGCAGGAGAAACCAGCTGCCTCCAACATTTTAAACACTACATCATCTAATTTGCTAACAACAAGTCTGAGCATCGCAATATTTGAAATGCTGTTGGCAGTGAGCTAGATACAGCACAGCTTCCAGTATTCTGACTGCTGTGCATAAAAGGCGATGCTATCAACAGTGGGCTTTAAGAAATTTTCTCTAGAAAGGACAAGCCTTTGAGATATTTATCTCCTAAGTAACTGCTAACGCTCTCAGAATGACCACTATCAGGCAGTCAATTACGATGACGTAGTTAGGGGTTGAAAAGACAATTTGGCATATCATAACTGCAAAGGTAAGAGCAGTTTAAATTCCTAGGATTTGCTTTTTTTTCAACATGGAGCTGCCAGTGAAGGAGCCCCGATCTCTGCGCTCAAAACCCACTGAAGAAACCGAGCACGCGGTTCTGCTCCGGCAGCGCCCGGGGCTGGTTTGGCCATGCGCAGCAACTGGCCACGCACTGGTGCACTCTGGCCTTCACAAGGTCTGCCGCAAGTACCACATTTTCTTTTTAAAATTACAAAGTGTTTAAGCTTTCTGAAGTGAAAGAGAAGACTGGGATTTTTCTAGGAAAAAATGAACACCTAAAGAAAACAGGTACGAAATGCACCAAAATGATAATCGCATGTGGGGTTTCTTTTCAAATCTGCAGTCTGTCTCTGGCCCTGTATCGTCCATTTTGAAGCCATGCCCTCTGGCCGAGGACGCCATGTGGATCGTAAAAGTCCTGGTTCAGCCATAAGCCTTACAAAATCTAGCATTTTTTTCTTAAATCTTGGCTTCCTTGGAAGCCGGTGATTCATGACTCTTAGAATTGGGGGTTTATTGTTTGTTCAGAACACAGGTTTTTAACAGTGTATTGAGAAAGATTTGAAAACATATCCCAAGTCTATACTAAAACTTCTGAATGCTGAAGGCAAATGAGAAAAATAGTATGAAATATTTCATATCAACAGAAGTCAAATTCCATTTTGGAGAAGGAAGCTGATTTTTCAACACTTGGAGCTTTCAGCTTTTTTGGCTTTCTTCCAGCCGCTGAGAACAGTCAGGAAAAGACATTTGATATTGAGGGAAGAAAATAATTGCTGGTTGTTCAGAAAGGATAAGAAAAGTATTGATGAGCGATTTGGCCACTTTGGCCGTATTTATTCCAGTGGCCCAGAGATCTGGGTGCTGTGAAGTTTGTGCTTAAATATCTGCTCATGCACAGCAGCTCCAGAGACAGCTTTGAGGTTCGGTTCCCAGCAGAGGATGTGGTCTGTCAGAAAGGGTGGGAGAAGGTCCCTGTCAGGGTGGGCGGGGCCATCTCCTGTCTGTTAGCAAGAGCAGGAAAAGCCATTGGTCAGGCAGGAAGAGTTTGAAGAGCGGGAAAAGCCCTCAGTCAGTCAGGAAGGGCAGGGCCAGCTCCTGTCCGTTAGAAAGGGCGGGAAAAGCCCTTGGTCAGTCAGTCAGGAAGGGCGGGAAAACCTTGACTTTGGTTTCTACTGAAAATTTCTGCTTTTTCTCTGTGGCCCTATGGTTTGACCTCAGATCATGAGTTTTTAAGTCCAGCACGCAGAATAGCCTTTTCTAATTTCTTTGGTAATCCCTTTTTAACATGGCTTCATTCCTTCCAAAGAAGTTGGATTGGTCTGCACCAACCTTCATGGAGGACCACCGTGTGCGTTCCACTGAAGTGCCAGCTAGGAACAAGGCCAGCTCCAGGGAAACAAGTCTGTCTGGTCATGAGACACACGTCCCTAGGTAAAAGATGTGAAAAATAGCACCTATACTCTCTTTTTGTGGTAATACTTAAGTATAGTGCAGCATTGCACCTAATGGGCTTGTGCAAAAGTGAAAAACATACTCCCCTAAAAACACAGGGGAGAAGGGGCTCTCACACTGCAAGCAGCATCTCTGTTCCCTCAGACCTCTCCAAAAAGCCTGTAGGTACAGAGAGAAATACAGAAAACTGTGACACAACAAACATACTGAATTTCACTACCAAAAAACTCTCTTTTTTCTTTAAAGACTCTTTCCGCACACAGTATATCAGCTTCAGAGGCTAGAACAGACTGGGAGCATCTTAAAAGTATACTAAAAGGAGCAACAATGATAATAATGACTACTTGGAGAGTTTTTGGTCTTTGTGGCAGGGTATGGGAACCGCATGCCTTTAGCGAGGTACAGTTCTGGGTTTTGGAGTGTTTATTACATTGCATTATTTGTAACTGTTTCTCTTGTGTGTTTATATTGTTTGCTTGCTAAAGGGGCTATAATATTATATATAATATATAATATTAT
>NW_010525987.1:0-218 GCF_000687285.1 Phaethon lepturus | reverse complement strand
CGCGGAGGGTATTCGCCCGGCGCTAACGCTTGGCAAAGCAAAGGCTGATGCCCGGGAGCAAATGGAGATGCGGGCAGAGAGGGAATCGAGCTGAATAAACGGTTGCCGTGAAATAACGTATGTGACGAAGGCGGCCTTTCCCCACGACAGCTTTCCCAGTCTCCTCGCCCCTGCGCCCACCGCGACGCTCCGCGTCGGCTGTGGGCTCTCATTGGGGC
>NW_010525986.1:0-7500 GCF_000687285.1 Phaethon lepturus | reverse complement strand
CCCGGAACAGGCTTGCACAGGTATCACAGATCATTACCATCACCACCTCTACAGCAGAAATGTTTCTGCTAACCCCAAATAAAGAAATCGGGGCCAAAGATTATATGAATTATTATAAGAATTTTCCTCTCATTATTTAAGAAAAACTAGCATGTGCCAGCTTCCCCCGCCAGCGTGCACGAGCACTTCCATGAGACTAAAAGCTCAAGAAACTTCCTGGTTATTACAGAATAACCGATGAACTTGTGCTCTGAATACATCCAGCACGAGATGCGTCTAGACTGTTTATGCAATAGAAAACAAGGTATGTACAACTAATGATCAAAAAGTTGGCAAACCTTCATCTCTATGAGCTATGACCACATCAGATGCAGCAATTAAATAAATCGTTAACGATAAATGATTAAGCATTTCAAACTCAGTAGGCCTTTTTCCCTTCCAACAGTTTAACTTGGTCTTTCATCCCTTCTTTCAGAAAGAGGGAAGAAAAGAGGAATATCATTAAAAGGCTTCTCCTCCTACCCCTTCTTAAACTTTATGCCCACTCTTTCTAAGAGGATATCTTCTTGACAATAATGAATGAGGATAATAAGAGTAAGGCATGGTACTTAGAGTACTTTCAGTATTCATGACCTGTCAAAGTAACTTTATGACCTAGCAGCCAGCTGCTATAATTCCAATAATGACCTACAGATGCCAAAATAATCTAAATTTATCGCTCCTTTTCTTATGGTCAGCTCGGGCCTCGCCGATGAGAAGAGCTCTTCTTGCCTGTGGTGATCAAGGTCTGGAAATTCAGCGCATGAGAACTGTCACCAGACTGACAGCGACGCTGACAGGACCCCACTGCCCCGCCACGTACCCCTCCACATCCTCAGCAAACCATCGCGTCACCGGTACCACGTCCTCGGTAACAGTTGTAGGAAAACGCTCCTGCTGATTTTGGCGGGGTAGGAGACCCAGCAAACACACTCAGTGCCGAGGCTGCACAGGTTTGTGCTTCTCCCCGGGGCAGAAGGACCGCAATTTGAGATCCAGCCGTCTGCCTGGACCACGCTGGGATCCCAACGCAGGGAGCGTAAAGACTACGCCGCTCCCAGTCACCCCTCCACGGCGACGCGCATTATGGCTCCTCGTACTTGAGAAAAACGAAGACCCGAGGGAAGCGGAGGCAGGTATGACAACGCGTTGCCGAGCACGGGGAGGCAGGCAGGCAGGCTTTGTTCACGCCCTGGGAGGAGAGGGTCGGGGAGGTCTCCAGTCCAGCCCCCTGCGAAGAGCAGGGCCGTGCCGGGGCAGCTGCGCTGCCCCGGGCAACCGCTTCCAACGCTCGACTGTCCATTAAATAATAATAATATAGGCTGAAATAACCAAACTCCTGAAAACACAGATGAAGCACACCTTCAGATTTCTCTTAGGAGCCTGCATCACAAGCCTAACAGTCGATAACACTTTATCCAGCTGCCTGCGGACCGCCGTAGCTAGGAACCCACAGCTGGGAGACAGCCGGCGGTGCCAGGGTGGGACCGTCCTCTCCCTTCGACGGTCAGAAGAGCCACAGCAACGGAGACAAGCTTGGCAAGAGCCTGGACTCCATCTCCTGCTTCCAACCCCATGGTCTCCTTGGGCTCACGCCTGCTTGGCTGCCTTGGAAACCAGCAGGACAAAATTCTTCCTGTTTTTGCCAAACACAACGGAGAAGAAAATGAAGAGCAGCTCCCAGATGGGAGAAAAACTCACCATTGGGTGGGCAGCACCCAACATCCCTGTGGTGATGCTCCAGCAGCATGGGGATGGACAGGGAGAAGAGAAACCTCCCTCTGGGCAGGGCAGACAACGACAACCACACGCATTAACCTGCCATTCTCCTTACTTTTCATAAGTGTCCATAGCTTGCACCTGAGATTTCCTGTTCCAGAAATTAAGGACTTTGCCCCCTTTGCTATCAGCCTGGAAAAGAATGAGCATAGCACACTCAAAATCAGATTTCAGGCTTCTTGGCTCAAATTTTCAGCTGTAGTTCAAGTCTAGTCTCAGCACAGAAAAATCAACTGCCTGCTTTTGCTGTGGGATATCTGAATTCTCCAGCATCGAGATTAATGAATGTGAGTAGAAAGTTGGTCTTATCTGGCCCTCATGCTATCTTACCTGACAGTATGTTTTTCTTTTCAAGTCTTACAGAACAAAAAAAAAAAAAAAGAAAAAAAAAAAAGAGTTGATTCCTCGTGAGAAAGCAAGAAAAAAAAAGGTTTATGCTTCAGCATCAATTGAAGTGGTTTTAGGGCTGAGTAGAGAGGTCAAGATAGGGAGAAAAACAAAACTACCACTGTCTATTTATAACAAACATACACAACGCTACGTCAGAAACTTCTGTAGCTTCTTAAAAATAAGAATGAATCTTTACCCATAATCCGCTTAACCTACAAAGCCCGCACTTCCTAAAATACTCATCTACTTGAAGGAAATGTGTATTTAGTGGGCCTGCGGTACCCTGAGCAAGGAAATTTATTATACTGTTTATGCTCAGTATACTTGGACAGTTTATTTTAATATTTATGATGTTTGTTAAAGTTGTAACCCATTGTTAAACTTATTTGCATATGGGAGGAAGAGAATTGTACGTCACTAAACACACAAGTTAATCTTTAGGAGTTTTCACTGTAGAAAGAAGAACAGACTGCGAAGGGCAGTGAACCCTACGACAAAGCCAACCTCCCTTTGGCCAGCAAAGTTGGGAACTAGACCTTACAGAATAAAAAAAGCCCGAGTCAGTGCTTATTTGCACAGACCGGAGATCACAATTTGCTCCAAAATACCAATAACAACCAAGTCCCAAGACGTCTTTGTTAACATAAAATGCTGATGGTTGCCACAGAGCCCAGGACATCCACTTCATGCTCTGAATTACGCACTCTGCCGTGCTGATCCAACGTCTCCTCTTCCCTCGTCCTGCTCACACGCTACTAGCAAGGCTTCGTGTCTGGCAGCAGCTTTCTGACCGGCACAGCGACGGCGATGCCGCCGCTCCTGCAGTAACAAGGAAACTTTTCTTTTCTTTTTTCTTTGTTTTTTTGAAAAGTGGGATTAGAGCTGTGGAAATTGGAAAACATCACGTGGAAATGGCTAAAATACATGTCAGAATGGAACAAGGTTTTGCTTCAGTAGAATTTGGAGATTTTTTCCCTGCCTCAATTTTAGTAACTGAATATAAATGTTCCTGACTACTCTTATTTTGACCATGAGAGAGGCAGGAAGAAAATGAGGCCTAATCCTGTTCGGGAGCAGGTACTGCAAGTCCTGCAGAAATACATCAGTTCAAAAATGGGTTGTAGAATGAGAATTGTGAAGAGCAAAACCCAAAATACATCAGACCAGTTCCAGCCTCCAGTCCAGTAACATAAACAAAACCAATATACAGCAAGACCTGCTCCATGTCCTGGCACATGGAAGACAGACCAGGCACTCGAGGCAACTCTGCCTGAGCACCTTCTAAAGCAGGGACCCAAAGTCCCTGCTAGAGATCCCCAACCCTGCTAGGGTCCCCAAAGACCCAAAGTCAAGGCTAAGGATCTTACTTGATGCAACCAGAATATGCTGATGTTCAACTACATCGGTGGTACTCACACCACAAGCACTTAAAATTAAACAGAGACCACTTGCTACGCAATAGGATACCTATAGAAAACATGAAAAAGAACCAACAGTCATCCCCAAGAAAGAGGTTTATCCCTAGAGACAGGGCAAGATAAAAAATTAAAAGTTTTGAAAATTCGGTTAAATGCATGCTTTGTAATGTCTGCAAAATGCTAAGACCATGAACTCAACTCAGTAGATACTACACTAAGAAATTAACTAATTCCAAAATTCATAAAGTAGCCCTCCTTAAAACATTTCCTTCCAGAGTGCATACCTGCATCATGATCATCATCAGCAATAATAATAATAATAATAAGAAGAAGAAATCATCAAACTAAAGGACTACGTACTGTTCATGAGGAGATTCCTGAAACTGGAAGCAAGCAAGCATGGCTCCTGTCTTCAAGAAGGAGGACCTGGGAACTACAGGTTGGTCAGCCTTACCTCCAATGCTCCCCGGATGCTTCAAGTCATGTTTCCTCATTTAAATTACAGAGAAGAGGTACTCCTCATGGCCTAAATGTTCCTGGTGAAGTAAAGGTATGCATACATATGGATTTTTAACTTTAAAACCAGAGAAAGCAGAGAGACTTTATAGCTATATATAGCAAGCTACTCCAAGCATTATGTAGAAAGATGAAAATACGTACTATTTCTTTTCTGCTAGAAATACACATACAACCTTGCAGTTACACATTTTTGGTTTTACTTTGCAGCAAATAAGCATCATTAGTTCTGCATCTGATACAAATTCAAATTGCAGGCTATTTCAGACAACAATTTCAGCTAGAAATTTGTTTTTGTATTTACCTTGGTATGAATGTTGCAGTGTATAATAGGTTAGCTGTGTCTTGCTCATACTTGCATGACAAACAAAATTTTCCGCTTCAAGTCGACCATTTTCCATTTCAAGAATAAGTCCAGTTCTAAAAACTGTTTCAGTTTAACAAATTAAAAAATTATTTCAGATGTTTCTAATTAGCAGCATATAAATTAACTGATTTTTCTAGTTATTAAAAAAAAAAATCTGCACTCAGACCGACCAGATGTAAACTAGTACTATTCCTCACTGAAATGAAATCTTCTAAGTTTGGTTTTGGTTTTTTTTTTTTATTTTTTTTTTTTTATATTTAGTTTGAAAATCATGTTTCATCTCAGACCCAGCTTGCAAGACTGACACTAGAGTTGAACACTAGATGCACACAACTGGATACAGAGTATTTTGCGTATCAGCATCTCAACTAGGTCCCAAACCTGGACAAAAATAAATACAACAGCTCCACGTCCCTTCCCTCTGTATCAAATTGAAATGTCGAAGAATTTTCCTATGCTTTCTCCAAAGCAAAAGCGTGGGTTTAGCAGCCGCAGCCTCCCATTAGCCATTTGCCAGGTGCCGGTCAATGTAAGCTTTTCTTTTTGAAGGCATTTAAAACCAGCGGTATCGAGGCCTGCGTAGTCAGGAAAAGCAAGCAGAGATGCAGAATATGTACGATCTGTGCACGGTGCGTAACCAGAAACCCGTAAATAAACTCATACTGTTTGCTCTGGATTGGCGTCTCTGCCTGTTCCCCTTTGAGCATGCAATGCCTTGTGTCACTCCTGCGATCAGATATTTTTGCTATTCTTGATTGAGCATAAACCCGTATTTGGTAATTGCTACTTTGAACATGCTAATAATGAAACCTAACTCTTCTTTATGTTCTAACATTTTTCTGTATTAAGTGTGCATTTTTATAGCATTTCTTCCCAACAAGACATCTTGCTTGTAAATAACACATTAAGTGTCATGATATAATTGATTTTCTAATGAGGTTTTCAAAAAGCATTATATTTTTGCTTGTCAGAAAATCTTTACAACAGAAATAAGTCCTTCCGTATTTATTCCTTATAAACTGAACTTTTTATTCCTACAGTGAAGTTGAGGTGGATTAAATCATGCGGATTGCCATAAAACAACGTATTGTACCAGATATTTTTACGGTTCCCCACATTTGTACATTGCACTGTGAAAGCGGGTGGAAAGCAATCCTCAGCGGCGTGCCTGGTTCGGGGCACAAACTCAGCCTGGGCTGAGCAAGCGCAACAGCCAGAGGACTCCGCGTTTAGGCGCGACTGAAATTGAGGTGAACTTGATGTAGCAAACAAGGCGTTGAGGTAGACACGACCCCAAAGAGGATTCAGTCTAGTTCTCTAGAAAACAAAATTTACAAGTTCTGCTCATTTGGAAAATGTTGGGGGTGATGTCTGACGAGAGCAAGTCATTAGCGTAAGTACTGCTTTACGCTCTTTCTATATTTTTGTCTTAAATGCTAGGTCACTTGAGTTTGCCAGAAAGATTAAGAAACAACTAGTCAATGCCTGCTTGCAAAAAACCGAGAACAGCTCAGTGAAAATCATGTTTATGCCAGAGGTAATTTTAATCTTTAAGTCTAAACAGTGTATAAAGTGATAGTTTCAAGAAGTGTTCACTTGCAAATTCTGTTGGAAGAAGAAAATACCCAACTCCACACAGTCAAATGCTCTCTCTGCACCCACTGAAGTAGCGCGATTTCTCACCGCAGAACTCACGCTGCAAGAACTGGCATCTGAAAATGTCCATCGATCCCACGCTAGCGCTGCCTCGCTAGCAGAGGTGAGCCTGCTCGAGCAAGAGCTCGGACGAGCCGCCCCGAGAGCCTGAGACATCCTAGGATGGGTTTAGATAACTAGTAACAGTAATCTGTGCTGTCCAAGCAAAAACTACATCAGTTCTTCTGAAGATTTTCATGCAAGCCATCCACTATTTGAAGCGATCTGTAACTGTCTGCCCAATGAAAAGAAAGTTTGTGCTTTCTGCAGGTCCAGGATTCACCCTCTGCCGACAGCTGAAAAGGAGATACACACGCAAACACAGGGGAATGGGGGTAAAGTAACAAAATGCTTCTAAAATATCAAAATAAAGTGGCACAAACCATCTTGCTTCTGAATCCTCAAGACCGTCTCAGCACATACAATAACCAGAAAATACAATTTATAGTCCCGAATTACTGTGGGGCAGTTTCACTTGTAGCTCCCCCTTTAACACTTCTGAGCAATGCATGATTTATGAAGACAAACACACGCTTAAGCTTGGATTTGCAATTTAGCACAGGGTTTATAAAAGGACCAAAAAAGACAGCGGACGGCTGATCGAAGTGAAGAGCACCACGATACTTGGTCAGATTATCGACCCGCCACCACCCGCCTTCAGCGGGGAGGAGCGGGGTAAGGCAGCCCCCCCCGCAGAGGAAGCACTTCTGCAAAGGGGACGGTGAAATCCCTTCACAGCTAGTGCGAAGCCATTCCACAAGCGTTGCAATTAACAGATGCGTGCCTATTCATTAAATTTGACACCTATCAATCCACAGTCCCAAGACTGGGTGTCCTTAAAGGCTCTCTGCCACCCACGTCCCTTAAGAGGGACCAACACTGCCGGCTGGCCCGCTCACGGGTTTGTAGGAATACAGTCACGTTCCGAGCCCTTGGTCAAGCTGGGCTGAGACCATCCATCAAACTCAAAAGTAACCGGAGAAAAGGAAATGAGAAGGAACTAACAGCACGATCACATCAGCCTTACTTCTACAGGAAGCCAGACAGGGAAAAAGCGCGTCCCTTAAGAGGGACCAACACTGCCGGCTGGCCCGCTCACGGGTTTGTAGGAATACAGTCACGTTCCGAGCCCTTGGTCAAGCTGGGCTGAGACCATCCATCAAACTCAAAAGTAACCGGAGAAAAGGAAATGAGAAGGAACTAACAGCACGATCACATCAGCCTTACTTCTACAGGAAGCCAGACAGGGAAAAAGCGAAAAAGCAGCCCGCAGTGCAGTGGGAGAAGCCTTGCCTC
>NW_010525985.1:5062-6903 GCF_000687285.1 Phaethon lepturus | reverse complement strand
GAGGATACTTAGTCTGGCTACTAAAGACTGAAGCAAAGGCGGCATTAAGTCCTCAGCCTTTTCCTCATCCTTGATGACAATGGTCCCCCCCCACGTCCAACAAAGGATGGAGATTCCCCTTGGATCTCTTTTTGTTGTTAATATATTGTTTGTTAAAACTTTTTTTGTTGTCTCTTATGACTGTGGCCAGATTGAGTTCCCCCTGGGCTTTTGCCTTTCTAATTTTCTCTCAGCATGACCTGGTATCATATCAAACATAAGTTTTGGAGAAAAAAATTCAGGTGACTTACCCAAGGTTACTCAGAAAATCAGTAGCAGAGGCAGTGATGAAACTGAAGTTTGGATGAGCTTTTTCATGACATGCTCATCTCATCCAAACTTTGGAGCTGCATTTGTTCAGCCAGGCTGAGATTGCAAACAGGTGAGAAAGAAGGCAAGGAACCACCACAGTGCTAACAAGGAGCCAGCTGGGCAAACAGCCATGTTGAAAACTGTCTGTAGGGCAAAGGAAAGTGGGAGAGAGCAGGGACGTTGCAGTTGTGTAATCTCTATTTTCCCCACCTTCATTTCTTTGCATCTCAACTAGAAAGAGAGGACCGAAGCCAGAGAAATTCGCTTTGAATTGACTGACAATTTATTTAAATTAAAATAAAAAACCTGTTTGTTTTGTTTTTCCTCCAGATGAATATTAAAAGGTGGCATAGCTGACAATCTAGCCCCCTGCAACTTCGCCTCCTTTTTGGAGCTCAAATGTAACAAATTTAAGTAATTTTCTTACTGTGGGCATAAAAGGGACTGTGGGCCTCTAATCACTGCCTGTGGGTTTGACTCAGCCATCCATAAACTGCAATATCCACTCATTTATTCCTTTTCATTCAATTGCCTCCAAATTGCTTCAAACGAACTCCATGGCTGCTGGGGAAGGAGAAACTCTACCTGCTTCGCATTGGAGTGGCCAGGAGCAAGGAGGAGCGAAACGGGAGCTCTGTGCCGTCTGTCCGCGTCCTTCCTTCCTTCCTTCCTTGCCGTCGCTCTGCAGAGCAAGGGTGATAGAGGACACTTCCACCGAGCACGCAACGCTGGCGACAGCCCACCGTTTGCTGCTCTGGGCCTCGCACAACCCGTTAAACACACTGCTGAACACGCCCGAGCGTTCTGTGAGGTGTAAAGCTGCTTTCTGAGCCTGTGGACGAGGAGCGGAGCGGGAGCAGGGTTCCGCTGCTCTGGGACAACGCTCTGCAGCGTCGGCTGGAAGGCGGGAGCAGTTGCAGTGCAAGGGATGGAGGCAAGTTCCTACATAAAGGCAGGAAACCACAGCACAGTTTATACATTTTCCTAGTTCCTATGCATACACACAGCACAGCAGGGCTGCGTTTCTGCCAGAAGTGGTTGTAACAAAAATCCATGTTTTTTTTTAACAAAGGTTACCCAAGAATTTTTGGGGTTGCAGCCTCTGCCTAGAAAGCCAAAGGGGTACGTCTACACTGTCAGCTTAGCTCCCTGGGTAGCTCTTATGCCCCGGTCCCCACACTGCTCACGATGCGTGTCTATTAGCTTGCCTACTACTCCGTAGTTGGTGTGATCCCCAAAGGCACCAAAACCCCTTGTGCTTTTGAGACAAAGCCTGACCATTTTCTTGGGGGATAGCTTTTACATTCAGTAACTACACCCCCCCTCCATTACACTTGGGGGATTTCATTTACATTTGGAGAATAAAATCCACCAAAACATAATTATTATGTCTCAGGGCCATGGACAAGCCATGGGTCCAGTGCTCTGCAGTATGGACATGGCCAATCCACCATAAAGGAGCTAGCCATGAGACATCACATACAGGCCTT
>NW_010525985.1:0-5027 GCF_000687285.1 Phaethon lepturus | reverse complement strand
CCCTACCTCTGGTCAGCAAAAATTGAATTTACCCAGCTGTTTTTTCTCCATCCTAGATGTGACAGGCTATGCACTACTGGAGTCTTCTCCAATCCCTCTCCACAACAACTGACACAAGAAGAAACATCTTGAGATGTTTTCTGAGTTGCAGGCTGGTGCTCTGGACCTAAACTCCCCAGAAACTGGGCTCCACCACTGGACATCTTTGCTGGTCCTTTCCCAGCCTTCACTTTGCTTCACTAAGAGCAGGCAGCAGAACTGGGGCATAAAAGGTCTTCTTCACACTCTTGCTAGATCACTGGGCTAAGCATGGACCCACCGAAGATGGAAACGGTAGCTGCATGCAGGGAGGCTTTGCAAAACAACCCCCTCGCTTCTTCCAGCACTTGCAGGACTCCAGTGAGCGAAGCAGCTAGAGCAGAAAATACTGCATTGCACCAAAGGCACAAAGACGGGGGGAGAGAGAGAAATCCCACAGTCTGACAAGGCAAAGGCTGTGACTGTCCCACTCCTGACAGGCTGCTGCGTGGTGCGGTGCAGGAAGGCGGAAAGCATGTGCCGTGCTCGGAAAAGCACCGCTCCGGCCCTGTGAACGTTTATTGTGGTGCGTTTTGTCATAAGCTGCCCTGAAAGCTTCTGTCTCGGCTCAGGCACCTTTGGCATCCGCAGACAGGGAAGGAAACATTTCCAGCTTGCTGCCTGGAAATGAAAACTGCAGCATTGGCTCAGCAGAGGGAAAGGGTCAGCGGAGACAATGACAGCCCATTTTCTACAAGCAGTTTTGCATTTCTGTCCCCTCGGCGCTACCGTGGCCATGAGACCCCTTTGCTCTTTGCCCTTGGCACCCTGCAATGAGACGGGTCAGTCATGCTCCCTCCATCCACCGCCGCAGAAAGTCTCTTTAGATAGTAGGGGCTATCCCAAAGCTAGCTCCAAGTAGGGGCACCGAGGTAGTGGCAAACACCAGCAGCTGGGGCTGCTCACCATCAGCCTTACCCAGCATCCTCAGATGGGGTCTGGTGCTACGTTCCCATCATCCCTACTGAAATTGGGGCGAGCTTCGTCTGGCACAGTGACAGCTGAATGCTGGAGGAGGAGGAGGAGAGCAGGCTGCTGCCCATCCTAATGGTCTTGGCCATGAACCCAGTCTCTAGAACTGACTTTAGGAAACCTGTAAAGCCAGATGAGGAGTGCTTCCTAGCTGCAAGCACAAGGCAAAAAAAAAAAAAAAAAAAAAAAGAAAAGAAAAAAAGGACTATGAAGGTATAATGCTCTTATACTGTCAGTGATCAAGCTGATAACTGAGCGCTACACCTTAACTGTTGTTTCAAAATAATTCAAAATGAATTTTCAATCATGCAGCCAATGATTTGATCTCCCAGCCTGTTCTCCTGGCACTGTGTCCCTTATGCTGGTGCATGAACATGTATGAATCTGCCTCTTCTCACACCAGTCATTTCTACACAGTGAGGTCTCAACAGTACCTGGGAAGCTTTACCTTTCCCCAGGAAAGGCTGCTGTGATCTTGCTCTTTCATAGTTCGCAGAGTGGGACAAGAAATCCTACTTCCATTTTACACATGGAAAAAAAACCAAAGGCACACTAATGCCCATGGAAACAAAAGTCATGTATGAAGCCACTGTCAGGTCTTCTGTTTAGTGTCCCGGGCAGCTGGCCATTCTCTCTCTGCTAGAGGAGCGCCCTGGTCTTATTAAAATCAGTTACCACTGTCACTGGGAGACAAATCAGGTCTCATATTGAGACTGGTGATTCAAATTGCAGATAGTTGAATTTGGGGTTGCATCTTTTTCTTCTCTTGACCCCATGGGTTACAGTGAGGTGAGTCACTGAACAACCCTTGGCTGGTGATGCTCCATCATTGTGGAACCAAAGCAAGGCACCTAGGGTAGGCTATCTGAACATGACTGCTTGTCTTGCACATGTGCTTAATATCCTTGCACACTAAGGATAAGAAATTAGGTTTGTCTCAAAAGGAGTTTGAATATCCAGGCACTCTCCAACTAGGAGATGTAGGCAGGAAGAAAGGTTGGAGACTGAAGAAGACAAACAAACAGAACAAAATTTTCATTAATTTAAGCTGTGAGAGGCAATAATATCTCCTGCAGAGACAGTAAACAGAGATGAGCTGTTTCCAATGAGTGCCCAGTAACAGATTCTCGAATCAGTGAAAGCTCAGAGTAAGGAGGGGGAGGGAGACAGGAGTACAAAATGTGTCTTATTAGCAGAGAAAATTAAGTGAATCTTTTTCTTCTTATCTTTTTCATTGTCATTGTTCATCTGAAAATCAAAATCACATAATATTGTGTGTGTCAGGAAAGACAAATCACAGTGCCATCAGAAAATGGGGTGCGGGGAGCATTCAAAACCTCCTTGTGGATGGATTCCTGAGGTAAGCAGCAAGGGTTCAATCCTGCACACGCATGAGATGGCACTAAATCCATGGTCCTCTGGGATGGGTGCTGGGTGTGTGTACAACCGGCAGGCCTTACCCAAAGTGCTCAGCACCCCAAGAGAGGTAGGAGTAGAAAGAGTACAGTATAATAAGGAGTCATCACAACATACCAGGAAACCGAATCGTCTGGTGGCTGCCCGCTGACTTTGGAGAAATCTCGGAGAAGCCCAGACAAAGGGCAGGAGAGCTGCCCAGTTAAACCTGTAAGGCCATAACGCAGGAGACCATTCTTGCTCTACGCAAACTCTTTTGAGACACTCTCAGTCATTGCACTTTCCTACTTTCCCTTTGAAAAACAGGGAGCTAATTCTAGCCCACTTTGTGTAGGGATCAGACATTTGTTCTTAATCTGTTGCAAAACATTTTCCAGTTGAAACACAGTGTTCAAACATTGAAAAGGGTGAGGCTTTATAGATGATTCTCCCATACTTATGGAAAAATCAAGCATAGACTGCAGTACGGAGACTGGAAATCAACTTTTGAAGGAATTTGGGGGATGCAATATTTAGGTGGCCTGTAGGAAACACTTCAGAGGGATTTGACAACCAGAGGGTTAGTCTTGTGCTTCCTGAAGCTCCATGCCCTTTAAGGTACATGAAATTGTACCTTAATCCCTGTGAAAAGGAAGCACCCAAGAATCTCTACTTACTTTTGATAATTGGAGAACTCTTTTGTCAAGAAAAGGTCAAGACCAGAAGATAGGATGCATTATACTGTCCTGCCTAGCAGAGTAATAAATTCCCACTGCTCCTCCTCCACTTGGGTGGAGACTTCACATTGCAATCGGCAGTGGGCTTCTCTTTCAGCACTGTTGGTACCTCTCTGCTTTTTTGATCTTCATATAATCATCTTGCTACCTCTATTCTACATTATTTCTGGAGTCGGATTTTCTGAGATGTCATGGCTTAGGAATTCCCATTTCATGAGACATGACTCCAACATCACTTTTTAGGGTCACATGGTGAGATGGTACAGATATTGCATCAGAGCTAATCAACCTTCTTACCCTTTCTACTCAATGGAGAAGGACAAGCTTTTCCAGGGTTCATAGAATCATAGAAGCATAGAAATTTTGGGTTGGAAGGGACTGTTAAAGGCCATCTAGTCCAACACCACTACCATGAGCAGGGACATCTTCAACTAGAGCAGATTGCTCAGAGCCCCGTCCAACCTGACCTGGGATGTTTCCCGGGATGGGGCATCGACCACGTCTCTGGGCAACCTGGGCCAAGGTTTCACCACCCTCATTGTCAAAAATGTCTTCCTTACAGCTAGTCTGAATCTGCCCTCTTTGAGTTTAAAACCATCATCCCTTGTCCTATTGCTACAGGCCCTGCTAAAAATCTGTCCCCATCTTTCTTCTAAGCCCCCTTTAAATCCTGGCAGGCTGCAATAAGGTCTCCGCAGAGCCTTCTTCTCCAGTCTGGACCCGTTCAGGTTGACTAATCTGTTTACCATCCATATTTTAGGATGAGTTGCACTTACTTGTGGTTAATTGTCTTAGAGGAGTACCAACTGATCGGTTTGGGTTGCAGGATGGTGGGATGGAAACCCACCCTCAGCCTCTACAGATTGAAGCACAGCAAGAAACAAGGTGCTGTACCAATGGTGACTTTAAACTTGCTCAGCTATTGAGAAGGTAGATGCTGTGTGGGGAAACTCTCGGTTGCTCTTGGGCTTGTCCAAACACAGGCGATGATGATGGGTTAATATGGAGATGCTCTCTTGTGTGCATGTTGTTAATTGTGAATGTCTGGCTGGAGACTCAAGGTTCAAATATTGCCGATGGCAGAAGGGATGGGTCAGCAGGGCAGCGACGTCCTTGCTCTTTCATGCAGACCTTAGAGATTTGTGCTTCCAGCATAGGAAGCACCGGGTTCAAATCCCTCCATCAGCCAGACAAGGGGCAATTATATTTGAAAGGCTACTGTCAGGTACCAGTGGCTTCCTCACCGTTTCTGCCGCCTTCCCTTATGGCCCATTAATATCTGTGCCGTGTTATCCATCTTCCACAAACTTCCCCAGGCTGGGACCCTGCTTGTCTGTGTCAGTGCCTCTGGATAAATCAGTCAGAGGTGTCCAACCTTTCCAGCCTGAGGGCTGAGCACACTGTTTCACAAAGGCCACAGGGTCATCATCGATGCTGTAACTAAGCCAAGGCTCAGCCAGCTGAGCTCCAGCCCTTCTCTCCCTGAGGTCCATGAGCCTCACGGGGAAAGGTGGCAGCCAAAGCTGCCCCTTCCTCATCACGCCGTGGTGGGCCACCTGCAGAGGCATGGCTTGGGACTCCTCCCAGGACATATGAGGACAGGCTTTCCTTTCCGCCTCGCCCAGTGTGGGATGCTAAGGTTCAAGTCTATGCTCTGGCACCTGCAGCGCGCGTACGTCAGACCAACACCCTTAAGGGTGCGAGCGGAGATACTTTGCGTAGCTCGCTCTCTGATCTCAGCTCTTCCAAGGCCACCTCTCCTTCCTGAGTTGTTCGGAGCAGCTGAGCTGGGGGAGCGGGCGGGAGAAGTTTGGAGTCAGATGTGAGGAGGAAGACGCCCGCCAG
>NW_010525984.1:0-3180 GCF_000687285.1 Phaethon lepturus | reverse complement strand
TAAGTATGTATGGTTAAACTTTTCCAGAGGCAGCAGGAGAGAGCAGTGAATGCTCTTTGTGAGGAACAGAACAAAGAAAAGCTCATGCAATTTGATCTGCTTAAGAGAATGTAAACAATTTCATGGCCCTGTCATCAAAAAAAAAGTGTAGTGAGCTGGGAAAAGCCTGGGAGAGGTTAGGAACTGAATCCTGTGACAGGCAGACATATAATTAACTTTTGAGAAACATGATATTTTTGGAGGGATGGCATAATCTATTAATATAAATATATTAATTTTTGATGTCAGAGTATATTTTTGTGTTTTCATTCTATGTAGGCTGAGAAAAGGGGAAGCTGGTTTAAGTGTTTGGATTTGCACATGAATAGTGGTGTTTTTGAAGTATAATATGCTCTGGCTGAGGCCTTGCTTGTACTGAAATTCCTAAGAAGACTCAGGATTTCATCCCCCCTGTGCTGCAGTAGACTGAGCTTGGAGTTCCCAAAATTTTAATTCTTTTCTTAGGGTTGGGAGGGGTTGAGGTGCTGACCTAAGCAGGAATCGGAGAATTTCTCCACCTGATTCTGTATAGCACAAACTGGCTTTCCAGTTATATTCTGGCTCACTATGAAAAGTCTTGAACAGGGTGCATTAACTCTGTATATTAACTTTCTGGTTTTCATATTCAAAACCAATATTCATATGAAAAAGGAGCTCTATTTAAAAGAAGGATTTCTGACCTAGAAGACTGTAGGTTTTCAAGTCCCTTTGGTAAATCAAGCATGACTTTGTACCATAGCAAAAGCAAGAGAGACATTTGCATCCCAGCTACGGAGATCTCTACTCTGATGTTCTTTAAATTCAGCTGTTGGTAATAACCTAAGTTTGTGACAATTTGTTGTGTTGCTTGTATGCATTATACAACACTTACTTAAAATATTTAAAAATAGAAAATAAGAAAATCCATAGAATGGTTAAATGTCATCCTCATTTGGGCAGGGCTTTTAGCACAGTAATGGGCAATGTGAGTTCATCTCTGCTGGTGGGAAGAACGAAGGTGCACGCTCATGAGTTTTGCCTTTTATCATTCCTTGACCCTTTCCCATCATCTGCTGAGGCTTCAACATCCAAGAAAAAAGGAGCTGAGTGGATTAGAATGCATAGGCTGCAATTTTAACTCACATAAGGGAAACTCAGGCAGATCCAAGAGTCATTCGGCCCGTACTAATGAAAATTACTTCTCTAGTGTAGCAAGAGAAAAATGAATCTTTCAAGCAGCTTCTAAGCTTTCTAAGAAGCTTCTTCTTCTTCTTAGAAATCTTTCTAAGCTTCTAAGCAGGTCTGTCTTGTATGTCAGACTAGCCTGTTTTGGAGTGATTTACAGTGAGTTTTTAGTGATATTTCTGTAGCTATTGGAATAGATTTTCTGCCTTATTATGTATGTGTCTGTCAGTCCTCTATAACTCTTGCTACTTTATAGCTGTGTATTGTATAAATACACCTTCCCGTGCCTAGCATGAATATGTCCTTCTGAAGTGATGCCATCAAGCAAAATTGTCTTACTGAAAAAACAGCTCTTGCTTCATTTCAGTGGAAAACCTTGTGTGGAGAATTTGCTTTCTGTATGGTTAGGCTTCTGATACTTCTGGCTAAAAGAAAAAACATATTAAAGACAGCAAGAGGGATGAATGGCTTAAATCTCTGGACAGAACCACAGCAGAAAGCTGGTTGATATGAAACAGCCAAAGACAATACATTACATAACATGTACACTACAAAATATGAATTTGATTTGCAGGCATAGATACCATTTTCTTTACATTTTTATATGTCTTCTGTGGCTATCTAACTACTGTGTGTCAAAAGTAAATTGAGAAAAAAGCAGTCAATTAAGTTCCACATGTTAAAATATAACAGGACCTTCCATCTTCTTAATACTATGCTACCATAAATTGACACAAGCCATGGGGGCCAGTATTTTACATGGTAGTGAAAAATCTCAAAGTGCAGCTCACCAGGGAGGTGAGAACACCTGAGAGGCTCTGCTACAGGCCCAGATTTATCTGAGCACAATTGAAATAAACTGGGATCTTACAAGGCCCAATAGCTATCCCTGGGCCAGAGAAAAATCTCTCTGATCTACAGGCACAGTGGAATGACTATCTATCTGGCCTAAATTATCATAAAGGCATGTGTGTTCTTGAGAAGTCAGAGAGAAATCAGTGGCATGTGGTTTCATTTCCAGGCTTTGTGACAAAGTTTGAGGGCAAATGCTTTGAGTTATAATAAAGTGCAGTATCCTTAACTTTCAAAAGAAGATGCTACTTTGTTTGGGACTTTACAGAACCCATTTGATTTTCCTAGCCAATACAAACAAAACAAGTTCTATGCATATTCAAATATTTGTGCTTTTGGCTTCACTCCACTTCTTAGTACCAACCGGAATGATAGTTAATGCTTAAATGTAGTGTGAAAAAACTCCTCAGATCTGCCCTGGCTTTCAGAGAAACTTGTAACACTTCAGTTCAGCATGAAGACATCTGAGACCTCCTGCTTATCAAAATGCAGAAAAAGAGAAGCAGCAGAAAAAAATGGAGGAGGGGAATTTTTCAGTTTGCTCCGGGTAAGAGGCCCAGGGAATGAAGAGGAAGGAGTTCCATTAGCTAATATGATTAAACATCTTGCTCTACTTCTGTAAGCTTTTGAAAAAAATCCAGTGGCTAGCTGTTGTGTTCTGATGGTCTTACCAAAAAAAAAAAAAGGATGCATAAATATAGCAGTTTTGTTCTTGTTCTGCTGTCCAGCTGGCAACCTTCATTTGATTATTTCCCTCCTCTATTGCATTCTCAGTGAAACAGGAACGATACTTCATTCTGATGTGCAGTGAGGTCTTCTGAAGAGAAGTTCTTTCTTGTTATCTTTGTGTCTCTACTGTATATTAACATACGTTTAGTAAAGTCCCACGACCCTCTTGAGTGAGATTCATGAAGTCATTGGAAAAATCTTTCTTTAATTACCTCAGGACTGTCACGGTTTATCCCCAGCTGGCAACTAAGTACCACACAGCCACTCACTCATTCCCTGCCCCGACCCTGGCAGAATAGGGGAGAGTATTGGAAGAGTAAAATAAAAATGAGAACATCTGTGGTTTGAGATAAGAACAGTTTAATAATTGGAATTAAAATAAAATAAAATAAAATA
>NW_010525983.1:8034-8253 GCF_000687285.1 Phaethon lepturus | reverse complement strand
TCCGGGGAGGAAGATGACGACTATGTGCCCTACGTGCCTGTCAAGCAGCGCAAGCAGCAGATGGTAATGGAGTGATGGGGCCCGGCGCTGCTGGGGGGCTCCGAGCATCCCTCCCGACGCGGGGCCTCTCACTCGGCCTCGACGCTGTTCCTTCCAGCTGCAGAAGCTGCTGCACATGCGGCGGGAGGGGGGGTCGGGGGAGGAGGAGAGGGGCAGCGG
>NW_010525983.1:6247-7727 GCF_000687285.1 Phaethon lepturus | reverse complement strand
CCCAGCTCGGAAGGAGTCAGCCAAGGAGAAGCAGCTGAAAGAGGAAGAGAAGATCCTGGAGAGTGTGGCAGAGGGCCGAGGTGAGTGGTGCGAGCTCCATGTTTCTCAGACCTGTTTCCAGCACTGTCAGGGCAGCAGTAGGGGTATTACCAGCCTTGCAACACTCAGGAGTGTTCATACTTGGGATGGGACAGGAGATCACAACAGGATCCTTCAGTCAGCCTGGCTTAGCTGAGAGGGTGCTGTAGCTGAGAGGGTGCTGTGGCAGGCCCCTAGGCACAGCAGGCTGCAGCAGTTGGTGTTCCTGTCCCCAGAGGGGCTGTCAGGGGTGCTGCTTTTCCTTCTCTTGTCTCTGGGCATGGCCTCCTGAATTGTTTACCCAAGTAGTTCTCTGCTGAAGTTAACGTGCATTTGGATGTGGAGAGTTTGCACTGACCTTGTCAGCTTTGTTCTTGCAGCTTTGATGTCGGTGAAGGAGATGGCAAAGGGCATCACCTATGATGATCCGATTAAAACCAGGTGCGTTTTGCAGTACAGAGGTTGTCTTCCTGAAAACATCGCTTCCTCACAGCTGAAGAAAACTAGAAGCTGTGCAGCCTCGT
The DNA here is from genome assembly GCF_000687285.1 of Phaethon lepturus. Classification (NCBI taxonomy): domain Eukaryota; kingdom Metazoa; phylum Chordata; class Aves; order Phaethontiformes; family Phaethontidae; genus Phaethon; species Phaethon lepturus. The sequence continues at coordinate 7,125 of NW_010525983.1, read as the reverse complement.
GGGAGGAGCACTGCTCTGTGGCCACTGGCTTTTCTCTTGCTCCACTGCTTGGGTTCTTACTGCTGTGTGTAGGATTGAAGGCTGTTGAGTCACCTTGGATGCTGTTTTGTACACAGTTAAGATTTGCTAGAGTATGATTATGTTACACTTAAAGACTTGAGGTGGATCTTCAGATCTGGGAGGTGACTAAGCTAGAGGAAGAGACTGGGGGAGACTACAGAGCCACCGCTGCTCCATGCAGTGTCAGAGAGATGATAGAGGCGTGTCCAAAAGTTTTTGGCATGTTCCACCCACCATCCATAGACAGGTCTCAGCTGTGAGCTTGGGACTTCTTACTGAGACTTTGGGGAAACGTTAAATGCACGGAACTGGTGTGGAGCTGCTCCCATGCTCACGCCATGAAGCCCCTTGGGGTTACCTGTTTTCCCTGGTGGGATATTGGAGGCCGATAGGGAGTTCCCCTGGGCTTCTGTGGGGGCTGCTGCTGCTGGAGCCCCAGCCTCATTCTGCACTATGACCTTTCTCTGTTGCCTTTGCAGCTGGAGAGCACCTCGTTACATCCTGGGCATGTCGGAGGCACGGCATGATCGTGTGCGCAAGAAGTACCACATCCTGGTGGAGGGGGAAGGCATCCCGCCCCCCATCAAGAGCTTTAAGGAGATGAAGTTCCCAGCAGGTGGGCTAGGAGAGGAACCTGGCAGGGTGGGGGACAGCATTCTCCTGGGAAACGCGCATCAGTGAGCGAAGCTGTTGGAGTTTTAATGCTTTGTGTTAGTGAGGTTGCAGCTTAAATCCCCAACAGTGGCTGTGTCACCTAGCTGTCGGCCCAAGGGGTGTTTGTCACTGGTAGAAGAGCCACTGTTGGGGTGTGAGTAGGA
>NW_010525983.1:0-6211 GCF_000687285.1 Phaethon lepturus | reverse complement strand
AGGGAGAAGGATTCAGGTCATGAATGCGCATGTCTCTTGTTCTGTGACAGCGATCCTGAGGGGCCTGAAGAAAAAGGGAATCCAGCAGCCAACACCCATACAGATCCAAGGCATCCCCACGATGTGAGTGCTCTGTCCCCGTCCCAGAGAGGGGAGCGGTTGCTCCCTACAGCCCACCCAGCGCTGTGAACCGGGCGCTCTTCCTGGGTGACAGATGCGCCCCGTCACCTTGCTCAGCCCTGGAGGTCTGAGCCATTCTGTGATGCTCCTCCTCACCACTGGCCCCATTTCTCTGCCAGCCTCTCGGGAAGGGACATGATTGGCATTGCATTCACTGGCTCTGGGAAGACCTTGGTGTTCACCCTCCCGGTGATCATGTTCTGCCTGGAGCAGGAGAAGAGGCTACCGTTTTCCAAGCGAGAGGGACCCTATGGACTCATTATCTGTCCCTCGGTGAGTGTTGGGGGCACAGTGATGTGTGGGAGGAAGCTTTGATTGATATTCAGTGGCAATCCTAGATCCTTCCTGCATGAGGGTGTAGGAATGAGTAAGTTTTGTCTCTGCAGCGGGAGCTGGCCCGGCAGACCCATGGCATCATTGAGTTCTACTGTCGCCTACTGCAGGAGGACGGCCTGCCCCCACTGCGCTGTGCCCTCTGCATCGGGGGCATGTCTGTTAAGGAGCAGATGGAGACAATCAAACAGTAAGACTTTCTCAGGGAGGGGGAATGTGGGGCTGGAGCTGTGCTCTGTTTTCTGGCAGGGGACTAAGGGTGGCATCCCAGCAGGAAGGTGTGGGGTTGAAGGCGATGTGCCAAGCGTGTGTTACCTTCCCTATGTGTCACTGTGGGGGGCAGGAATCCGAGTGCCTGACTGTGGCCTCTCATCCTGCAGTGGTGTACACATGATGGTGGCAACCCCTGGCCGCCTGATGGACCTGCTGCAGAAGAAGATGGTGAGCCTGGACATCTGCCGTTACTTGGCCTTGGACGAAGCTGACAGGATGATTGATATGGGCTTTGAGGGGGACATCCGTACCATCTTCTCGTACTTCAAGGTACTGAGCTGGCACGATATGACCACCCTGAAGCTCAATCCCTGCACCCACCTGGTTGGGCAAGTGCTAAATCCTTGCCTGTGCTGTGTTCCCTGCACAGGGCCAGCGGCAGACCCTCCTCTTCAGTGCCACAATGCCCAAGAAGATCCAGAACTTTGCCAAAAGTGCCCTGGTGAAGCCCATCACCATTAACGTTGGGCGAGCAGGTGCTGCCAGCCTGGATGTTGTGCAGGTGAGGTAGCTGGGTGCTCCCCCATGCCTCTGTAGGAGGCAAACGCCATTCACGAGGGCACCTGATGCATCCCTTGTCAGGGAGCTGGGGTTTGTGTCCCTCCTTCCCAATGAGTTAAGGGATATTGAGCAACAGCGATTTCTCTGCTGCTTGCCTGACCCATCCCTGTGCTTGTTCCTAGGAGGTGGAGTATGTGAAAGAGGAGGCCAAGATGGTGTACCTCCTCGAGTGCCTGCAGAAAACCCCGCCGCCCGTGAGTAGTGTGCACCAGCTGCTCTGGCAGCATGGCTGGGGGCAGTGTGGACGTACTGCAGCCCCAGGGCACGGGTGGAGCTGGCAGTGGGGATGCAACTTGTGACACTGTGGGGCTCTGCTGTGTGTGGGGTAGGTGTGTGAGTGAGCTGCGCTCCACATATGAGCAGGGCCTGGGCCTAGAGCTGTTGTGTGCTCTGCTCAGCAAGAGGGAGCGGTTTTCCTGAGGGGTTGTGCTGGTGCCAGTAGTGCCAGCCCGCAGAAGGGCGGCTCTTCCATGATGTCTGTGCTGCTGCAGGTGCTGATCTTCGCAGAGAAGAAGGCGGATGTTGATGCGATCCATGAGTACCTGCTGCTTAAGGGTGTGGAAGCTGTGGCCATCCATGGAGGGAAAGGTCAGTGTGGGTCTTGGGGAGACCTGGGCTGCAGTGGGGCCTTGCCTGACCCTGCTCCTGCCAGGGTTGTACATGGCCGCAGGAGCTCCCAGCATGCAGCAGTTTGTGATGGTGTGAGGAAGGACTGTGGCAGTGTTGGGAGCGAATGCCACGTTGTATGTAGCAGGCACGAACGCAATGCAGGTCCCTGCAGGACCCAGAAGTCTCTCTGCTCCTTTATTTGGGAAAAACCTGCATCGGCCCTCTTGCTGGGGGAGCCCTAGTTGAGCGATGCTTGGCTCTGAGGCTATAGTACTTGCTGCAAGAGATAGGACTGGGAGCTCTGCCCTTCCTGATCTTCTCTGGTGGGCCTTTGCAGATCAGGAGGAACGGACAAAAGCCATTGAGGCCTTCCGGGATGGGAAGAAGGATGTCCTGGTTGCCACTGATGTTGCTTCCAAGGGCCTGGACTTCCCAGCCATCCAGCATGTCATCAACTATGACATGCCAGAGGAGATTGAGAACTATGGTGAGGTCTAGGGCATGACGGGGTGGGTGAAGAGGACAGCAAGGCTCCATGCTTGTTTCTGCAGTGGCTGAGTGCATGGATGGTCTGTCACATCGCATTCATCCCGGCCTGGTCCTGTCTCTTTCTCCACAGTTCACCGTATCGGGCGTACAGGCCGTTCAGGCAACACTGGCATTGCCACCACCTTCATCAACAAGGCCTGCGGTGAGAAATGGCCTGGGGCTGGGGGCTGTCTGCTGGGGGCTGCAGCTGTACGAGGCAGCTGGGCGATGGAGCTGCCTCTGCCATGGCAAGGGGGGCTGTTCCTGAGCAAGTAGGGACTAGTCATGGTGTCCTGTGGAGGGGAGATGGTGGTGTGGGGCAGTGCCCCCCACCTCTGCTTGGACTGTGTCTGATCTGTCTCTCTTCCCCCAGATGAGTCGGTGCTGATGGACCTGAAGGCCCTTCTCCTGGAGGCGAAGCAGAAGGTGCCGCCTGTGCTCCAGGTGCTGCACTGCGGGGATGAGACCATGCTGGACATCGGAGGTGAGAGACCCCAGGCTGGCACGGGGCCCCCCCGCCAGGCTGTGGAGAGACCCAGGTTGCAGATGGGACCCCCAGCTCCTGGGATGGTTCCTGGCTCGGGGCTGTCGTTGCCTGGCCATCCAGGCAGCCTGGTGCTGTGACATCGGAGGCGGGAGACACTGACGTAGCCCCTCTGCTTCTGGGGTTGGGGGGCGGGCGGCGCTCTCCTGGCATGGCACAGCTCCTCTTGATCTCCTCCCTCCTGTTGCAGGTGAGCGGGGCTGCGCCTTCTGCGGCGGCTTGGGCCATCGCATCACCGACTGCCCCAAGCTGGAGGCGATGCAGACCAAGCAAGTCAGCAACATCGGCCGCAAGGACTACCTGGCCCACAGCTCTATGGACTTCTAGCCTGGGGTGTATGCTGCCCTGCACTCCTCCTGTGCAGGCCTTGGCAGCGCCCCAGCTGCCCTCATCTTTCCCAAGCCCAGGAGCCTGTCCTGCACTGCTGTGGTCCCTTTTCCAGGCATTTGGCCACTGGGGCAGTTGCCAGCTCAGCCTGTGAAGCTCCTGCCCCGGGAGGAAACGTGGAGCTGTGCTGCAACAGTCCATTACGTCAGTGGCATGTTGGGCAAGCAGGTTCCGGTGCCTGAGGGGAGGAGGAAGCCCCAGGTGCGGTTGGCTGGGCAGTGGCCAGCTGCCCAGCTGCCTGCTGCCCCTGCCAGCCCTCCACAGTGGCATGGACAGGGTCTTACGTCGCTCCCCTCCAACGCCCTTTGATTCCTCTGGGACCATCCCCATTACCTGTTTTTGTGCCTCCCCTGTATCCCCAAAACACGCTCTGATGCAGCCAGGGCAGGGGTGTCGGGCGGTCCCCTCAGCGCTTCCTGTGCTCTGCCTGCACGTGTTCTGCCCCACTGCCCCTCTTTGAGGGGGAGGGCGGATGGACAGACACCTCCTGTGGCCCAGCCTCTGCCCCTCATCCCACACACCAAAAAGGGGAAGTTGCTGAGAGAAGGAAGTCTACCCCGTGCAGTTGTTTCGGCTGCAGCAGTCACATTTTCTCCGCTGCTGGTATAGCCTGAGTCCCTGGTCCTTGCACTGGCTGCCAGGGTGGCGCTGAGCCCATGGAGAGACCGGTGAAAGATGGGATCCTCTATGTGCAGCACTGCAAATTTGGAAAGGTAAAGGGTGGGTTTGGGGCTGGGTACAGGGTTTGCCCTGATCTGTCTCGATGCTGGTCCTGGGGCCGGGCCCTCCGCAGAATGGGGAGGGGGGACTGGAGCCATACACCTCAGAGCTGCCTTGAGGGGCCCTGGGCTCCGCAGGCCCAGGAATTGGACTCTTCCTCACGGCCAAAGGGACTCATCTGTGCCGGCACCTGCTCGGGCTCACCCTTGTGTGGGATCCCTCTTCTCGCTTGGTCACCGTGCGATTCGCAATGAAACAATAAACGCATGTTAATGAGGTGCAGCTCCAGCGGGTGTGTGGGAGCGGGGCAGGGCGTGGGACGTGGCTCTGCACCCAGCTCTCCACAAGCCTGGCCCTGGGGGACCAGTGCCACTTGTGGGGCACCCCTCGTGGCTTGGCCTGCTGCCCTGGGCCTTCGGGGTGGGCACCAAGGGCCGCAGCCCTCTGGGCACGGTATGGGGTGACATGATGGGAGGCCTCACAGGGTTGAGCCAGCTCTAGGGAGATGGGTGCTGGTGAAGCAGGTCCTGCTGGCATGCTGGCCATGCCTCGGCGGCATCCCCTCTGCTGCAGTGGGGTGGCCATGCCCCCCATGGGGGGCTCTGTGGATGTGCCAGGCTCCCATCATGCTCCCGTCTCCCCCCGCCATGTGAGAGCCAAGTCTTGGAGCTGAAGCGGGCAAGCCCTGCGTGCGTGGGGCTGCTGCCCTTTGTGTAGGAGGCAGACGGGCTGGCAGCAGTGGGTATTTTGGGTGTTCATCTGCATCTGGCTTCTGCAGGGCGGAGGCTCTGCTGCGCTTTTGAGGTGCGAGGGGGCACGCGCCCACTCTATCCCATGATGGGCTGGGAAGGTGCTGGTGCCGCAGAGCCTCCCCTGGGAGGAAGCGGGCTGTGAGCTGCAGGGCCTGGCCATGCTTGGCAGATGTGAGGCTGCCAGCAGGAGCCCCAGCAGCTCAAAATGGCTTTAATTTGCATCAGGGTCTGTCCTGAGAACAGCTCGGGAGCTCAGCTGCAGCGGTGGCAGGCCAGCACTTGCAGTGGGGAACAAAGAGCAGGACCTGGTGCTCAGCAAGCCAGGAGTGAGCGTGATTCACCCAGCAAGCTATGCCGAGCTCGCCTGGGGCAAGGTCCCCCCTCGACCCAGCTTTGGGACTGCCCTGCCCCACAGCTCTGGGGGTCCGCACTGGCCCTGGCTCTCTGTGCCCTCCTGCAGGACCCGGCGGGTGTGGGCAGGGAGCCCCCTGTGTCCCCTCCTGCTCTGCATGGCTCTTCCTGAGCACTGCCAGCCCCGCATGGAGGGCAGTACTGCAAGGACGCAGCAGGCAGCTCTTTGCTGACCCTTTTTTTCCCTGCCTCTGCCCTTCCCGTGCCCCAGAGGTCCTGGAGGAAGATGCGAGCTCAGCTCTTCGCTGCCAGCCCCTCCGGCGTGGCCCGCATGGAGAAGTTCGACGTGCGGGATGATGGCACGACACTGGAGAAGACCTCCCTGCGGCGGTGTGCCCGCCGGGTGATCCGCCTCTCGGACTGTGTCTCTGTGGGCCCGGCGGGCACAGAGAGCTGCCCCAAAGCCACTGCCGCCTTTTACCTCACCACAACAGAGAAGAGCTACGTGCTGGCAGCTGAGCAGCGGGATGAGTGGATCACTGAGCTCTGCCAGCTGGCCTTCCAGGTACCACGTGGTCCGGCACAGCCGGGACTCCACACTGTTCCTGGCTTGGGTGAGCCAGGGGTCTCCAGGGTACGTGGGCAGGAAGCGGGGCTCATGCTCCCCTGGTCTGGGGGCTGCACTCACATACCTCTGTTTCAGGGTGCAAAGGAGATGGCGCAGAGCAGCACTAGGATCCAGCCCAGCCCCACTGTCCCCATGGAGGAGAACTCTCTCTACTCCTCCTGGCAGGACCGTAGGTGCAGGGGCGGCAGATGGGGCCGGGGTGGGCTCCAGCTCCATGCTGTGGTGCTGACCCCTGCCTTGCTCTGCTCCTGTAGTGACTGAATTCCCAGTAGTGGTGGTCCAGACAGATGCAGCCACCCGCTGCGGCCTGCATGGGCACTATCTGCTCTCAGTTCTTCCCCAGAG
>NW_010525982.1:2879-32613 GCF_000687285.1 Phaethon lepturus | reverse complement strand
GCGCGGCCGCCGGAGCGCCGGCCGGGCCGGGGGCCCTGCTATCCCACACGATCCCTGACTCAGCACAGCGCTGCCATCTCACCCCACCGCATGATGCCAGACACATTTGCCGGCATGTGACGGCCCTCGCTCCTGAGCAGCCTTCAAAATAATCCGGGAACGCCTCCCCGGTGCCGTCATGCAGTTTACTTGTTCAGTCATGAGACTTTGTGCAAGTGTTTATGAGAAAACAGGCTGGAGCTTTACTACAGCTATAAGCAAGGAAAATAAGGTTAAGCAAAGCTTGATCTCGAGTTTTCTTCCTCCTTTAGATGGACTAAAGAAAGCCAAGAGGACCTGAGATGAAAGCATGGCTGCTTTCTCACCACAGGAAAATTATATTTGTTTTCTCAGGACATCAAATGACTCATTTCAGTCTTGTGGGTAAATGCAACTTTAGCTTAACCAAGGAAAAAAAAAGACAAAGAGAGACAGCTAAGATTGAACATATGGATAAACAGAGGCTAATGAAACAGGAACTTGGACTAAACTCAAAATGGTTTAAATATAGGCCAGGTAAATAGCACAATAGTTGGGCACCACACTGGAAAAGCGCTAAAACTTCACTACGTGCAGATGGCTTTTCTCTGTTAGGGTCAGCAGTGAGTAACAAATGCTTTTCTATTCCTTTGAAGCAATGTGAAAGCTTTTCAATTTCCTTTGTTCCTGCTCTATATGCAGCTGCAAGCAAGGGAGAATTCCAGCTGCTGTGGATATTCCAAATCAACAGGTTGTGGTTTTAAATACCGCCGCTCTCTGCAGTTACCCAAACTGTTAAATTCTCGGTTTAAGCATATAAAGTGCACAGCCTCATATGTTTATGCCCTTGTTTTCCACAGAAGAAAAATTTCAACGAGTGCAACAAGCTGAACTTCATTAATCTGCCTGTTTCTGGCACAAGGGAAGATAAGTCTGAAAACAGTAGCAACCACGTTTCAGAAAAATTAACTTGAGGTTATGTTCTCAGGGTGATGCAAGAACAAAAAGTCACATTGCTTCTCCAGGCTCTGCCAATTTGCTTTGGCTTCATTTTGTTAACTGAGGAAGAGGTTCGCATGCGTGTACTGGACATGAACTTTCTTTAAATTGGATAAGTCACATGCTCATTATTACAAAACATTTCAGAAGTGCAATAAAAATCATATGATTTCATGTCTGCTGCAGATCGGTTCCTTAAGTGCATTAAAAAAAAAGCAGCAATTCAGGGATCCAAACCAGTAACTATTTAACTGCTTTGGGTAACATTAGCTGTCCATTTTCAGCGTTTAACTTTGAATGCCAGTTTTACATGGAGATTCCTTGGACTAATAACAAATTGGAAAGGCAAATGCTCATCAAAATTCTTTTACACAAATACATTCAGAAAAGGAAACTGGGAAATTACTCCACTAGAAAGAGTCTTTTAAACAGATTTTATCCTGGTCAGGACACAGGCTGCCTGTTCTGCTAATCCTGAGCAATTAAACATTTTTATTCTTTCCCCTTATTTCTTGTAAAAAAAACCCCAAAAAGCTGCAACACATTAAAAATGTAGGGCACTATTGAATTCCTTGTCCCTGTGGGATGGAAGGCTGTGAAAACTGGCATACACCTAGCAGATTGTTTTTGAGAGTCCTTCTGCAGGCCAGGACTGGTGGAGCCAACTTTTACAGGGATTGAAAAAAGCATCATTTTCATTTCACCTAATAATTCCTTAGATACAGTGATATTTAATCCTCCTAACACTCATTATCAGCAAAAAAGGCTATCACTGACATGCAGGGGACTAGTCATGATTATGATCGCTGGCAAAAACTGTACCTGGTTTTAAGTTGGCTAAAACAGCTGCTGATGGTTTTGTGATCGGAATCAATTCCCTTGCGCAGATAAATCCCCGCATTCAAACCTTGCAGGATACTTAGTCTGGGTAGCTTTATAGTCAGGGGTCTGCAAAATCCCCCCCGGCACCGACCTGCTTTCAACGTTTCTCATGAAAACTTATATTGCTACCACCCTCCTGTCTCCCGCCAAACAATCAAGGAGATTGGCCAGATTTCACTTTGGAGCCTTTCAACATAATTTCACTTCGCAAGTCTAAAAGAAACAGGCTGTTGGTGCTTATTGTACCTATTCCTCACAGGGCTCCATGTGCTGCGTTAGGAGCACATCTGTATACATCTGTTCATTCCTTTTCTTTTGCATTTATCCAGGGTTTGTCCTAAGTTCAGATTTGAGATCAATTTAGAATTTGTTGGTTCCTTTAAAAGAAGGGGGGAAAAAAAAAAGAGATCTATATCTTGTGAGCTCATTCAATCATATGCAGACTAGGAATTAAACTTAATATTCCTGATTTCAGTTTAAAAGCAGAAAATTAATTAAATTCTTCTTTTTAACTAAGGTTTTGATTTGCAAAAATCAGCCTTTTCACTTTCTGGAAGTCACCGTTACTTTCCTGTTAAGATGGACATTTGGTTTAAGAGTGGCAGAACAAAAAATAAGTTTCTCCAACAGCTTCCATAAAAAGTGAACTGGAATTAGGACAAAAGAAACATACTGGAAGAAGCAGCAGCAATTGCCAACTTGATTTGCCTCACAGGAAATTAGCAAGTAATGTTTATGTACTCATGAAACATTCCAAGAAAGCATAACATTACACTAGACACCACTGGTAGACAGAGGATGCTCCCAAGGGAAAATCTATTGGAGACAGAGTTCAGTGAAAAGGTAGCTGACAGTGAATTTGAAGGCGAGAAGAAAGGGGGGAAATGAGCGGGATACAAACGTTCTGGCTTGGTCGTATTCCCTTGTCCTTTCCCTAGGCTGAACCAAGAAACAGCTCAAACAAGAGACTGAAGGTACCGTTTGTTCTCCCTCACGGCCACTCAGAAGGACACAAGCTTTCAATGCTTGCAACTCTATGAACTCATTTCTAAACTACTTCATTCTCATCATAGTTCAGTTATTTTACATGCTGAAGATTAAGCAATGGATGTTTACCCCGAGCTACATTTTTATTTTGCAACCCTAGAAACGTAATTGTAAATGCCATTTTTATTACTCTAGTCTCCATTAACCAAACCTAAGCAGAGGGGCACCAGGAAGAAAACAAACCAAAATCTTGTATTTATGGTCTTACAAGTACTTGTATGTTTAGTTACTTCTCGAGCATCCAGGCAATTCTGTCCTCTCATTAGAAATTTAAGATGTACCTTGCTTCTTGAGAGGGCTTAAGTCCACTTTCTCTGTCACTACTTTGACTTTGGTACTGCTACACATTACTTTAGTCCGTAATGTGTATAACCTAACTGGAATTTTTGGAAGTAATACAGCTGCTGCTGATTTTAAAAGTTGTAGTGACCAAAGTTGCCTTAATATAGCTCTTCATATCATTAGAAGGAATACAAGGGCAGACAACAGATACCATGTATTTTCAGAATATCCTCTCTACATTTGAATTGGACAACCAAGAATAATTAAATCATCGGTCAGAACAGGAAGTCAGTAGTAAAATAAAGTTAATTTGGCATGCAGTTCACAGCAGATGTATCTGTGTAAACGGCAATTCAAAATAACCTGCACGTAATGAAAAAAACATCTTGGCTGATCAAAACCCTCCAAAAATCATATTTATAAAAAAAAGCTGCAGAAGGAAAACAGAAAGGAAGTTCCAATGACAGCGTTTCCTAAGACCCTGATTCACTTGAAACAGGAAAAGCAAGTTAGTTTTTAGGTGAAAAGTTTGCCATGATGGAAACAGGCAGAGAAACAGAAATAAAATACATAAAAATGTGCAACATAACACTCTCTAATCCAATCTGTTGATGCAACCCCGAAAAACATTTCAGCTATGATATTAGGGCCTGAGCCCTTCATATGAGTAACTGCAACTTCACTGAAGTTACAGGCTCAAAATTTTGGAAATGATTTATTGCTTCACTGCATGCAATGTTAAGACCTGAGTGCTGCAAGATCATTTGGGACGCAGATACCCTTTCGACAACTTACCTTTTGCATCAAAAGCTTTGACGTACATGAGCGTTTTCTGCTAGCGTTTAGAAAAGTAGTCAACGCAGCAGTTTAGAAAAGATAGCCCACTAATATCCTATTACTTCTCTTTAAAGGACATGAAAATTATCCAGGGCTAGAAGGTTGGTGAGGAAGGCACCTATTCACATTGCATGTTACTGTTGGCAGCGTAAGCCATCATTATTGCTAATTCAGGAATTTGTGTGTGTTGCTGGACACAGAAATTAAGTACATAAATTAAAACTGCTTAAGTTTTATAAACCAAACCTTACCCACATGCAGGCCTCCAGCCTGACTTTTGAGATGATAGCCCATAAAGAGATGGATCCTTCAGTCGTCTCCTCATCAGGGCAGATAATTTGATCCGGGTAAGGAGGCTCAGGAAAATTAACTGAGTTACATTCATAAGCAGCAAGAGTAACCGATGCTATGTGTGGACCCTGAAAAAAACAAGTAATTTCAAATGCATTTTATATTAGTTATAATAAAAGTTAAAATTAAACCCCCACATTTGTCCCTGATGCAAGGAACCTAGGCTAAAACTTACGTGTTTTTCACTTTGGCCCTTAATAGTGTTATTTATGTAAAATGCTGGGGTTTTTTTAGACCATCTGAAGTGCAATATTGAGCTATTAATGCTCTTTCAAAAAACCAGAAACCCTTCTGGTGATCCACTAAAAAAGTTAAGGAGCCTTTCAGCTTTTGCCATGCCATTGTACAGTAGTGTGATGTTGCCAAGGAGAAATAAGAATCCTTACTTCTTAAAAAACAGGAAAATTTTCAAAACTTTTAAATGTTTCCCTTCAGGTATTTATGGCTTACAGCTTTATTAGAGCAGGTGTTTTCCCTACTGTTGCTTTTAGAATTTCAATGCCTCCATCCTCTATGTTTTGTGGGTTTTTTTAATGACTGGGTCTTTATGACATCTTACAGCAGATCTTCTTAACTTTTGGATCTTTCTCCAAAAACCAGTTGCTTGGTTTGTGTCAGTGACCTTAAGTAAGTGACCTTACTGCTGTTTGCTAAAAACGGTTTGAAATATAAATGAAAAACTTAAATGTTATTTAAATGCCATATAATTTAATTACTTCTAGTCTCCATCCTACATTAAAAGATTTTTTTGGACAGACCTCCAGGTAAAACTAGCATAAAAATCTATTCAAGAATTGAACTGCTACAAACTTTAAAAATCTGACAGAATTGCCATTATTTCAATACAAAGGAAGTGAGAAGCAATTCAAATAGTCTATGGCCTGAACACTAGAGGTTGTAGCTAAAAAAGAAATCACTTAGGAAGGGTCAGGGAAACATTGTCTGGGGGTGGTGGAAAAAAAAGTACTGAATTAAATTAAGGACTTTTCATAAAGTCACAGATTCAAATAAATTTTAAAGTTTTCTTTATGTGCAGAACAACTTCTGCCATTAATTATTTGATGGGTTTTGATGTCATGTTGGGAAACCATATTGTCAACAATTTTCTTCTACATTTTTTCCTTAGAATGAGTCATGTTTTGTTAGACCAATAAGGGAGCCTGATACCCCCTCACCCAAGTCAAAGCTAAATTTATTACAGAATAACGAGGGAAAGTGCGATAGACCTCAGCACTGCCATTCCCCTGCCCGAGGCTTCCACAGCTCACTTCGAAAAGCAGGAGCCAGGGATATATTCAGAGGACCCTGCAGGCTTCATTTACACATTAAAGGGTGAAATTCCACAGCAGGTCTCACACAAAAGGTAAAGCTCCACTGCTTTTTCTAGACTTGCGGGGAAGAAAATTTTAGTTGGGTTCACTCACATCAACATTTCAGGTCCCACTGGAGAGACCAAGGCACTGGACTTACGCCATTACATTGATACTGTGTTTTTTAATGGCAGCGAAATATGAATGTGGGGTAAAAAAAAAAAACGTATTTTTCCGTACGACAGCTGTGACTCCTGTTGTCATATGTAAACAATTCAAAATAAAACCATTCTTCTGGCATGCAATTGGTAAAAGACAAGCTGGATACCAAGGAAATTCTTCTACTTATTCCTCGTTACTTTACAGAAGCCTTACACAGCGCTCTGGCGTACGTTGGGTTACGCGAGTAGAGAGATGCAGCCTGCTGAGATGATACGTGAGGCACAGTCTCTCTCACAAAAAAAAGGTACAACTGAAAGAGAGGGCATCCAGAAATTGATACACAGGAGTGATTTTGATATGGAAGGCAGAACAAGGAATGGATGAATGAACCAATGACAAATCATGTATACGATCAACATTTCTATAGGCCCCAATGGCAATGAACTTCTCCTGGGTGCTTGTAGCAAGATCGCGCCTGTCCCCAGCAGCTTCATATCTAAACAAATAACGTGTCTCTAGTTTACTCATCAAGGACAGATGCAAAGAGAGAGCTGAAACTTTCCTAAAATTGCGAAGTACATTTATGGCAAGCCTGGGAACCTTTTTCTCCAGCGTACTCTGAAACTTACGGAATTTAATCCCATACCCTGCTTGCCCCTCCCCAGTCTGAGAGCTACCTTGGGACAAAAAAGGTCTCAAGCCATCTTCCTTAATTTAATGGTTTTCACCTGCAGAAATTTGCAATCAAATTCTCTTGAATAGCAAATTTGCATGGAGGAAATCCCCACGTACTTGAGTTGTAAATGACCATTTCCTATGCTCCCTTGAGAGTAAGGGTAAGGCTGTTGCCAAGGCAGTGAGATACGGTGTGTGAATCGAGAAGTATGGTTTTCAGTTCCACAAAATTTGGAAGACATACCACACTACAGCATAACTACAGCCAGCTGTGATGGAAGACTGTTAGTTTCAGTTTTATAATAGTAAGAGACAAATTTAATCGCTCCTATAGTGAGGCCCCCACCCCCTTGCAAGGTTACGGTGATGGCATTACCAGCATTTCTTCTGAAACCGCATACAAGGTGTGTGATGAAGATCGCACACTCTCAGGAGAGCAAGCAATGGCAACGTGCCTAACAGGAGCCTGCTGCATGACTTTCTTGCCATGAGCAGCTTCTCTCAACACAGTTGCCATCCTTGAAATGGCTTAATGGTCTCAAAACATCGCCTCCTGTTAAGAGAGCTCTCCCAGTCTCAACGAACTTCTGCAAAAGGAAAAATTCTACAAGAAGTAGCCGATGGAAAAAAAAAGGCATTTCACAAAGCAGCTGTAAACGGCCAACGAGCCACCTGAAAACTACGCCAGTTGAACGTAATTCTGCCACTGCAATGTAAACAATTCTATAATGGAAAAAAGTTGGAGCTATGGAACCCACAGAAGCCACATTTTAACTGGAATAAGAAATAAAGCGTAAACAGTTCATTTAGAGTGATGAAGTGTGGAGTACTGGAAGTCGGAGCGAGCCAAAGGAAAGCAGAACAATCCTGTGTCCTCCTCTGGCAGGGGAGCCCAGCTGTCCTGCTAGTCCAGCGGACAACGTCTCACAGCTTGGCAGGCTGCACGCAACATCTCTGACATCTGCTTTTGTTCTAGCTGAGCTCTGAAAGCTTACATAGAGCATTATACGTTCACAAAGCCGCGGTTACCAAGCACCTCAAAACAATGGCTGGCTAAACAGGACCATGGTTGCAGTGGGGATGGGGCGGGGAGGAAGAGTGGGAGGTTCGCTGGATGTTTCATAAGAGAGGTGCCATTTTGCTTTATATTTAGCAATAGTGATGGTTTAACTCTGACTGGAACAGGGAACGAACTTCAAACGAGCTTTAGGTGCCACCTTTGGAAAATCACAGTCATTGCACACTCAGATGTTTTCTTTATACTCCTCCCTGTACCAGAAGGATTAATTCTCATGCAGTTTTTTAATCCTCTTTACAAATAATACCTCCTCCACCCTCTCCTCCGCCTTCTCCGCGTGGGCCTGCAGTAAATAGTGTTTTGCCTCTCTGCAACAGGTCAGTTTATTTCAACGCTAGGAAAACCTCTATGCTCTCCCCTCTTTAACTCTGCAGCTCTACCTTTGAAAAGGGCATTTGCAAAACTGTCAGACCAGACAGCAAATACTAAACCCAGCAGATTTAGTAGACATTCTGCTTGCCAAACCAGGAAGAGTTGCTGAAATTCAAGGCATGTAAGATCCTGAACACCAACTGTCTTTCCCTCACCCTCTTCCAATGATTTTTTTGTTGTTGTTTAAATTGCAGGCGGCACTAACAAGGGCTAACAGAGAAGAAATTGAGAAACATTCTGCTGACTCGGGAGAGAAACATTTGCTTGCCACTGCTGACGACCAGAAGGAGCCTGTGGTCATGCTGGAATGCGATGTTAGAAATATCTGTACAATTTACAAATCTAACAAGACAAGATCCGGTCATCAAGATCAACTCAACATAAATCTATTCTTTAGCAACAGCAATTTAGGGGAGTTTGGAAATCCCTATCTGTTCAACCCTAATGTCTCCTAGAAGGTAACCTCGAACTCTTGAACTCACAGACCTTCAGAGAAGTTTTAGTTCAGTGATTGAAGGCACCCAAGTTAGAATGGACACTGCTAATTCTTAGAAATAAATTACTTTAAATGCTGTATTATGAAATTTCTAGAAAGTATAATCTTTTTATCTATAAATTATGCTTGGAAATTCATCAGTGCAAGTAGAAAGAGACAGCAGGCACATGTAAAAAAAAAATCAAGAAGTTAAAATCCTTAAAAACAAGCTGATATGTATAATACTTAAAACAGAAAAGTCTTTACCGTAAGGAAAAATGATTGAATATCTAATTAAAAGTGAATCATATTTTCACATTACTAATCATTCGGTGTACCTAGACTGTGAACACAATTAAAGCTATAAACAAACTCCGTATCAAGTGTTGGTTTCTCACATGCCCCTTCACAGAACAGCCATCCTTTTTCAAGCACAAGAACAACTACATCTAATTTTAACCTTTTATTTTTGGGGAAGATATAACTTTAGACTGGCTCTAATTTAGAAACATTTCACAAAGAAAAGTGCTATGTCTGCCAGCAAGAAAAATATTACACTGAACTTACTGCTGAACTTAACACACTAAAAAAATCTGGTTTCCCCCATGGATACATTGCTTTTCATACTGGGTTTGAGACGCAGCCCTTCCACAGGGGGGAAACATGTCATGATATATTTGATTAAGATAAATTGGAAAAACAAAAGCTTGCTTCTCATGGGAAACATCCTGCAAGCGTTGCCCCAGGCTGCGACTCATCTCATACTTATCTATGAAGTCATTACACCTCTCTAGAAAGTAACACCAAGTTACAGCATCTTTTTTATCTTCAAGAGCAGTGGACAACTACCCACAAAAACTGCTCTGTGATTAAGAAAGAAAAGCTTGACCTGGAGGCGGCTAGTAAGTATGTCGATCTAGTCTGTCTGTCTGTGTTACAAGACTAAAATGTCTCATGATTTTATATAATGTCTGGTATGCAGTGCTGGCTGTAGAATGGGGCTCAGAACGAAGAAGGATCCCGTACCTAGAGCATCCTCAAGTGACATAAACATCCATCAAGCAGTCAGGGCTAGTTTTAGCAGACAGTCACGGCATTTCAAGCGATGTATTAATTTTACAGTCATGTGTCTGTTAGCAAGTTTCTATTCCCGCTTCAGTCAAGCTTTGCCCCACAGCGCCGAGCCGATGGAAATTCCAAACGATGAGCCACAAGCTCTGAATATGACTGAACAAGAACCACCAAGGGAGCAGGCATGTGGTACCACGGCATGCATAACACGGCTGCGTTGCTACTTTGAGGAGTAACATGAAAAGCAGACGTTTTGTAAGGCTGTGCCCATGCTACTTTCTATAGAAGCAAACAGACTCATGTCAGGGAAAGGCACAACTGGAAGAATCCAAGTTTATACTCTGGTGCTGACAGAAGACAAAAATAATGTCAGCATTCTCTCCTTGCCCTTCCCATGTCACGCACTTACTCTTTCTGAAGAATAAATCAGAGCATCTATACAAATTGACACTAGTAGTGGTGATTGGCTTTAACATCTCCAATTAAAGAGACATCTTTAAACATCTTGCACTGTTGGCATTATTTCCAGCCTGTTCAAGGAAGCAGTGACATGAAAAGTATAAAGTTCAGGCTGTGCATGGAAAAAAAAAAAAGCAGATACTTCAAGGGAGCAAATGAGGAGAAAGCATAGCATGACCTCCCAGCAGAGTTACTAGACACAGAACCAGTGACGAGGAAGTTGAGAGCAGATAACGAAAACAAGGCATCAGTATCTAAAAGGTAAAGTCCATCAACCTTCAAAAGGAAGAAAACGGTGTACCGATCATCTTACTAACTCCTTGGTGCAAGTTCAAATCACTACAGCTAGCCAAGATGCTCTATATAGCTTAAATATTAATACGACATCAATATTTTGCGGACTTCTGAAAAGTCGCAGTAAGGTGGCTAATCCGGCACAGACGGAGGTGCTTCACATTAGCTGTTTATTGCCACAGTTCCAGCTTTAGATAAACTGCCCAGACTCTGACGTACACCGCTTTCAGCAGCGCTGGAGGCCGTATATGGAACCCGCAGTCACACCATTTCGGGCTCTGACTCATGAGGTCCAGCAAGTCACGGCGGGGCAATGCGGGAGGCTGTTGCTTCCAGCTGTTCCACCAGCCCCTACGCCAGAGGTTCCCACCCTCGGAGCAGCACAGTGGGACCGGCAGCGTCTGCTCAGCAGCTGCTAGGCTTGCACCCAGCAGAATTTAAACTACCACCAATTCCAACTCACGTTAAAGTGCCGAACCGGGGGCTTGGGGCTCAGTTCACAACCTCCCAAGACTGAGCTGCACCAGCTGAAGGGATTGTTCTTCCACAGCATCATCTACACCAGAGGTCTCTGCAGGTGGCTGTTGGTATCCGACACGTACAACAACTATGCGTGCACTTAGAGGGACTAAGAGTCCAAATGAACATTTTTGTCATTTGGAAAATGACATTTTTAATCTCAGACTTTTTTTAAATGCAAGCCAGCCACCAGAAGATTTAAGAAACACCCAGGTTACACAACTAATGTGACAGCAGTGTGCAGCTGAATTCATTGGACTCTTCCAGTTCATCAGTGCATTAATATCAATGCTGCAGTTTCAAGCAGCACAGAGCCCATGTGAGCTGTAAGCAAGAGTTCCTGTCAAGAGATGGTTAAAAAAAAAAAAAAAATCACTTTTGCTAAGTTTGATGTTGTTCAAGTATTCCAGGATGTTTCAGTTCATTGTAAAAACCTTAAGACAGCTGGAGGAAGTAGGTTTAAAGGCATGAAGGAAACAAATGAGAAAGTCACAAACAACCCTCACACAAACAGGATCCATTTCAGCTTACTTTAGAATTAATTTCTGTCTTCTGTACCCACCATGTATTTTTCCTTCAACTACCTTAACAAGTCAATAGCAGTAATCTGAGCACAGATATTAGACAGAACCACTTTTTATTTAATTTGTTTTAGGCTTGCGAGTTGACATGTGAGTGGAAGAACAGTATGGACTGAAAATGAACACCTCGCTTAAAAATAATTCAGCGCTGGGAAAGGGAGCACTGCTGCACGCTCCCACCTGGCTGCGGCAGCTCAGCTTCTGTTTCTTTTTCCTTTACACACAGGACCCATAGTTTTCTGGGTTACTCACACTAGTTTTGAACAATCCACATGGAGAGAGGAAAAATTCTCCTCAAGCTGACAATCACTATGAAAATATTCCTGTATTAAAGTCACAAGTAAATAAACGGAGGAAAAAAAAATGGGTAAGTTCTGTGGATTTCCAAATTATTCTGTCTACTTCATAAAAGTGGAGTAAGCCCTGTTCTGTGAGCTGGGCTTTTTAGAAGCACTTTAGTAATTTTATCATGAGTCTCCTTACAAACTCAGCTCCTGGAACCACATAACTAAAAGGAATTAAGTTTGATTTTTAAAATTTTTCAGTAGTCCTGGTAGGAAAAGGGTTTTTTTTGTTGGGTTGTTTGTTTGTTTGTTTTGGTTTTTTAATATATTTATTTACACCAACAACTTTTTTTTTTTAAAAGCTAATGGGCTTATTATTGCAGAAGGTGTCTGGATTTTAAATCTTCAGAGTCTAACCTAAACCAGTTCAGACAGGGCCAAAACACAACTCATTTCAGCTGCAAACTGCCACACTTTCAGGAGGCCAAAATGTGACCCCTCACCAAAGCCAAACCCTGGAACCAATTCAGAAGAAAAGCGAGACATTGAACCCTGGAGCCCAGATCAACTCAAACGGGCTCTCTAAAGCCAGCACTATCAATAAGGACACTGTCTTTTTCAACTCGCTTCTCTTTAAAGGCGGTTCTTTTTCATGGCCTGAAATTATTGCCATGCTCTCTTCCACTCTGCTACAGAACACCCCAGTAAGAATTAAGTGACAAACCCACATATTATAGTTCTGAAAAAAATCCGCGCTCTTGTGCAACCTCCGCACACAAAACATTCCTATTGTACCTCACGTTTCCTGTTTGCGCCAGTCCACAACCCGGCCGCCACCGAAAAACTTTTCAGCAGTTGCTCCACTTGGCTCTATCAGCAAGCAAGCAGAGATCCATATTTAAGAAACAAAAACACAAACAAATGCAAACAGCCAAAGCTCACTCTGCACTTTTGACCTGTAAGGAATTCGCTTCCATTCACCCCCCACCGTTACAGACTATAATGGACCATACACAGAAGGGACATTTATCATCCGCTCCTCGCACAAGATTTTTTGATAGGCATTAATTCTAAGCTGATTTTGTTTGCCTCAGCCGTATCTTTTGCAATCCATTTGCCAGAGCTGAACTGAAACCAAATCACGAGGCAGAGCGTTGCGCGAAGATGGCACGGCAGCGGGGTCCCAACCCAGCGCTCCGCCGGAGCCCGCTGCCCACCGGCCCTCCGGCAGCTCATTCATTTCATTTTGCGGCAGAAAACAGACCTCTCCGAGACGTACAAACGCAAGAAATTCCTGACGAGTTACCCTCAGTCATCAGCTTTGGTAATTAGGTGATTCATGCCATTTATATTTTAATATACCACCAACAGAAGAGAAAACATCTCAGGATTACAAAAAAAAAGCTGTGTGCTGCTAAAACAGTATTTATGAATCGTTAATCATAATAGTTTTATTTCCTACAGAACCACATCACGATTACTATTTTTAAAGTGTTGTTTTTAAAGAATTGTGAAAAACCTTTAATGGACTTTGGGAAAATAAGCCAGCAGACTTGTTTTGAAAGTGTCAGAATAAAAATGATTCTTGGAAGAGCTGCCTGCTTCCCTATTTCTGCGTTGAAGATCTGCTCTGCGCCAGCCCTTAGCTTGGTGCCAATTTGCAGCATGAGAATTGTTTTCCAAAAAACCATGTCAAATTTTACATTTAGTGCTGGCTACAACTAAGAAAGCAGCATTAAACTAGGAAGCAATACAGCAGACAATGTTCAGACCCTTTATAACAGACAGAAAGTTCTTGAATCACAGAAATAGCAATAAAAAGCCTATTAGCAAACTAAGAAAATTGACCTCTCCCTCCTACACCGAGATGTATGCAGCAAGAATGTTCTGTCGACCAACAAAATCCGAATCAAATGTGAACGGATATTAACCAGGGGCAGTAACATCCCCCCACACTGAGACCGCTTTAGACTGCAAAAGCCACTTTACGCAAACTGTTTCCGAGTAATCTCTTCGCAGCCAACCCCAGGATCTCTCCTGGCACTTGAATTCATGCCGCCTCAAAAAGCAGCTGGCGAGAGATGCTCTGAAGAATCCAGACAAATGACAGTTTTCAACACTGGAACAACAGCGAACCAGGCCAGGGAAAGCGAACAGCCCGAGTCATTCATATACCGCTTCTACTGCCCGACTGCTGCTACGATTTACCCAGCTCACGGGCTGTGCTCATGAAGAGTTTGATGTGAAAATCGTTGCACGCAGTAAGTGGAGGGCTCTATTTAAAAAAGATGCACCTGTGTCACAGCTGAGGAAGCTCAGGCGCGCTGTCTGAGCAGGTGCCTACATGCCAGCAGCTCCAACCGCTGGCCCTTAACAGCAGAGACAACACTGCAGGCAGCAGCAGCAGCTCAGCAGCGCCTGGGTGGGCCCACGAGCATTGTTCTCTAAGCATGTAATTGCATTCCCAACAATCTCACTCTACATACAGATTTAAAATGAGCAATTAATTATAAGCAATTTTAAAACACTTACTGAGCCTATTCTCTGTTGCCAGCAAATCCAGGCACTAAGGCAGAAGAGGATTTGCTGCTTTGTAACTTCTCGTTTCTTTGAATCAATAGGAGAATAAGTTTTACCGTAATGAAGAAATGTAATTAAAGTATATAGAACATGAAAAGTAGATAGACAGCATAAGTTAATACAGCGAGTTCACCACTTAACCTATTGTATTTCTACTTTTAGAGGCAACTGCTGCACAACTAACGGAGCAAATTAATTTAAAACTCCTCCTTTTGAAAGCCGGAGCTCCTAATTGCATTGTTTCCAGATGGGTTAAACCTAGAACACTATGCCGAAATAACCCGCCCTTAGAAGTTGTACCACCAGTCCTAAGTTAGTACTCCGTGTTCCCCTTCAGACAAGGTGTAGGCTCAACCCGAGCCGATATTAAGAAGTCTGTTACTGCATTGATAGCACACTGCGTATAGACACTGGCGTAGCTGTATCGACAAGATGGCCAGTTCGGGTATGAAAATGGCAAGGCGCTGCCAGGCACCAGGCGGTGTCTGCACTGCCACTGCCCTCTGGTGGCTGCAACGCCAGCGACACGCCGCCAACCCGGGAACCGCTCGCTGCTCCGGCGCGCCCGCGGCGCCCGCGACCGGCCGCTGTCCCAACCTTACAGCCATGCGAATCACTAGACCTTGCGCCGAGGAAAACGAATCTTCGCTTCTCTTTCTTCCTACACTCACTGCCTTTACGGAATTCCCTGAGCGTAACAGAAACACGCTTATCTGCCTTACGCGCACACGTGTTTCTCCTGTATTGTTACATATTAGATGTTGATGGTATGGTTTCATTACATCTTATTCTACAACCAGCTTCTAATTATTCAGTGCAATGTATTTTGTCTGTTTTCCCCCCTCCTAACAAAGTTAGGTGAGATCTTGCTTCTTCCGTTCCCAATAAATATCCTCGCTACGTCTGCAATAAATACCTTCACTAACAATACTAAACTAAATTTCTTTTCCTAGGTGATGCGCTTTCCTGTAATCTTTGGAAGGCTGTTCACCTCCTATATACCCACCATAAATTAAGCCACGAGAGAAGTTTTATTCCGCATATATGGTACTTTAATGTCAGCTCAGGTCATGACCTAAATATATCCACTAGGTTCGCATACCCCACAGGAAAACTGAAGTGATATGTTATGAAATTTTATTTGTTTTCTATTAAAGTAATTTAGAACTATTTAAACAACTGGAATTTTACATACAGAGTAAAAGAAAGGTCAATTAATTCCACCTTCTTTAAGGAAAAAAGAAGTGGTGCTGCCTTATGAAGACTTCTTTCTGTGACAGAAACATGTCAGAGTGGCCTAGGGTATAAAATGACAGCACTCGTGCCACTCTGTGTCAGATCAATGTACAGCAAAGAAACATTCCCCACTTTCAAATACAGTTTAGAAACGGTGGATAACACTTCTTGCTACTAGATTTCTGACACAACATGTGCAAAAATTCGGAATAGGAGCTGTATGATAAGCTCTCCAAACTGCTTCAAAGAGGGCGTCAATATACATTAAATCTTTGGTTAGAGGAAATCTTAAGTTGACTCTCACCGGTTGATAGCCTAATATAAAAAAAATGCAGAACAAGATAAAAGCTATCCTTTAAATTGTTTCCTACAAGTAGGAAATATTTAAATTTTTAATTTAAATAGTGATCAAATGGTTTCTGCAGCAAACCTGGAATTGCTCTGCTTTCCCTTCCTCTCTCTGTCCTGACGAATAGCCGGTGATCCCATCCTTCTGCATTTTCACTCCCACCACGGGCTGGCAGAGAACCCAAAGTGAGCTGAGTTTTTGAGCTTGACTCCACCTCACACATCACTCAATGCTAGTTTGCTTCTCCAGCGGGGCAGAGCACCTCAGTTTGGGACTGATGATTTTGATTGATTCTCCCTCTGTCCAGCCCCTGTGTCTTACTGTCCCTAAGCTATTAACAGCATCATCTCTGCAAGTGAGAAGGATCTATACATTGTCAATTCACTGCTGCCTAAGCACTGTCCATGTTACATAAAAAGGTTTAGACACTGTTCATCAGCTTTACTGAATTTCCATTTCCAGTCATTTATACTGGTAGCAGTATTTTTGTCTAGAAAGCTACGCATCCATAAACTTGTTTCTGTTTAGCCGTCATTTCCCTTCTCCTGTACTTTGTGCCTCCACAGTCTTTAGGAAAGAAGCTACACTAAGAGTAAGTCTAAGATTACTGCAAATGTAGCCCATACAGATGCCATTTGATCCAACAGGCATTGCCCCGCTTTGTGGAAAAGCACGAGTTTCTTGATTCTTGTAGTGTTTTCTGTGTTATTGTTAATGATTAAAGCAGTTCTGAAAGTAAACATCTGTAATTGTTCCAAATACAAGATGACATTTGTTGCATAAACTGGTTTTCATTATTCTGTGGCCATGAATCCTTTTCTTAAATCCAGGACAGTGGTTTCATAAACAAGGAACTAATCCAATGGCCAAAAGCAAAACACACCCAAACATTTCCCTAACTTTCCTAGCTAAGTTGAGATCAAAAACATCATATGTTTTTTCAGAACAGATATTATTTTATCTTTGTAGACAAACATTTTTCTTGCTATTATTTTCAAAGCAAAATTAATACAGACTGAACTTTAAAATTTCAGCGGTTTCAGATAGAAAAACGATCATTTTAAGCTACTAAAAGAAAGAGTATGCTGAAAAATTTTCAGTGGAAACACTTGAGCTGCACACACACAAAAATGTTTAATTTAAATTAGGAAATTAGAGGATAGAGTTTGCAGATTTTGACTCATTGTTTCAAAGGGAGGATTAACAGCAGCCTAGTATCTACAGTTCAACAAACATATAGCATATGGACCACAAAACAAGGTTACACAGTATGGAATATGAATCGCATTCACTAGAGCACAGAAGCATTACATTAAATATTTACTTTCCTTCAGAAGTACTTAACTTTTAGGACTTATGGAATACTCTTTTTTCACAGATTTAAAAATACACAGCAATTAATATACTCAGTTCAGAAAGAACACAGTATGGAAATATGCTTACCAAATAGAGCAGAAAGGTGTGAAGACCTGTTCCAAGTCCAACAGAGGACAGAATGCCTAATCCTACCCAGTAGGCACACCAGAAGAACTTTTTTTCCATATACCGCACATACTGAAAAAGAAAAGTCACAAAAGAGAAAAAAAAAAAAAGGTGATGTCTCTTAGGGGAGAAATTTAAAGCTACAAACTAACCCAGACAGTTATCTGGATTGCAACAGCTGAAACAGAATCCTAGATACTTCTACTTGCAATTTATTACAATTACAGCACTGACATGTATAGAAAACAGCACACTTTCAAAAGAAAAGCCCACATGCCTTAGAATCAGCAAGTTTCCAAGGAGACAGATGAAAAATAGTAGGGGTTTGACGTCCAGAATAGGCATACTATGTGTGTGCAGTGAGCAGCAAGCCCTACAGAGTGTCTACTGGAGCCCAAGCAGCAAGCAGACAACTCGGGGAATTGCCTGAACAGATTAAATACAGGAATAGAATTAGCCACACTCTCAGTTACTCTGTTGAATGCTTTATCTTGGACCAGTGAGTAACCAGGTTTGTTACTTTTAAGAAAAGATAAAATGTTGGCTGTGTGTTGCACACATAAATGAGGGGATATGGGAAGTCACAGCAAATTCTGGACATAAGAAGTCCCGTTGAGTACGCTGGAGAAATGGGAAGCAGTATCTCCCTCTCAGTGCCGTGAGAGCAATACTAAGAGGGTGAGCCAGGCCATCAACTTGCCTGTACCACTGCCCCAAGAAGAGGTGCCATTTTATACCATCCGTGGGCCAACAGCACAAAGATGAAGTTTACCAGTCTCAACCAGGCTTCTGCCTGCCAGGGTGTAAAAAAGTCCTGAAAAAAGCGAGTGAAAACCACAAATATAATTCCCTATTCTGAGTATGCTTTCAGAAGAAAGTGGCTCATAGTCAAGTATACATTGATGGTACACAGAGACAGGCAGAGGCACTCGCAGGACCCGGACTTTAGGGAAGGAGCTCTGCAGGAAGGGGGCTGCACAGATACCCGCTGCACATATAACTGAGGCCCCCCTGAAGCAGGAGCTCCAAGCACTGGCTGGACCCTGCAGGCCACACGGCCCTTGCCAGTCCCAGAGGCACAGGCTTGTTCCCAGCAGGCTCAAGGAAACCTCTTGAGCAGCACTGCTCTGCCAAGCCTTGGTGCAGCGGAGGCCCAGCAGCCAGCTCAGGGGCCACACGCCTCGACACCAGCTTGTAAGAGCCATCTAGTGGCAAATATTGAGTGCGTCAAGCTCTGGCCTTCATGTTGGCAAGGCATCAACTAGGGCAGTTTTTAATGAAGCAGGTATTTGTCCATGAGGAACAGGCCACCAATTTACCATCTACCAACTTGTTCTGCGTGTAAGTGCTTAGGTCTCAAGCATGGGATTGAGTGAGCAAGAATGCCATGAGCTGAAGAAACTCATTTCACTGCATATCCTGGGAAGCCAGGACTCCTGTTCCAGACCTGCATGTCCCTCACAGCCAGTGACACACCACAGCAGTATGGATATAAGTTCCTTCTCTGAAACCGGGAACCTGCTGATTTCAGAGCGTGGCAAGATGATTCACTTGCACAAGGAAATGCTCTACAGAGTTTAAAAGGGCTGTCTGCCCTCAGGGAAAATTTGAAACTCGAGGAGAAATGGGGAAGGGAAAGGTGCAGACAACACCGTCACCTTATGAATGGCTTACACTTCAAGTGGTGCAAAAGCATCAGTCTTCATGTACTCCAAGGCACAACCATTTTAAAACAATGGGGGTGTAAGAAGCATTGCAGAATCGGATTTGAACCATGAAACCATTTTATGTGTAGATATATGCCTCTCCTAACATGGGATAGGGGTCAGGAGACCCGTTCCATAGCAGAAGAAACATTTCTCAGGAACCATAAAGTTCTGTCATGACTCAGTTTATATCTCAAGAGCCCGCACCACTATTAAAAGCTTGTTAACAGCAGATGTGAAGGAGTGCTGCAGCATGGGAGGTGTGCTTATTCAGGAACAGATGAGACGTGGAACACCTACAGATGCAACAGAATACATCAAACGATACAGCTGATCGTTCTGCAACTCATCCACAGGCAACAGAAAGGAGTCATGACACGAGAAAAGTATCTTTAGTGAGTAGGGAATTCAAAAGATACATTACAATTTCATGAAGACCCCATTCAATTCCCAGTACATCGACTTCAGCACAGGGACAGGAAGTATTAGTCACTAAGGAAAGTAACTTGAAAACCTCATACCTGTTGATGTGTTCCTTCAATGTAATACGTAGCTGTAAGCACTGCAAGCGTCAGTAAAAAAGACACCAAGATACTTCGCCGATGCCACAATCTTAAAAGATAAATAGCAATTAGGGTTTTTCATAATTTAGCATGCATTTCAAAGCAACTTAGTTTGTAGACTGGGTCTGCATGGATGTAGTCAGCAGGGACAACGGGCAGCTGAAAAGTTTGCTATTATAAAAGCATAAACCTCTCAAGAAAATATCTGGGCAGCCTTTATCCTTTATGGCAAAATCTCTACTTCACTCTCAAGTGAGATCAAAGTTCAGCCAGGCATTTTTTGTTTTTTTAAAGAAAAACAAAGTAACTGTCTGAAAACAAACACAATCTGAAAACAAATATTCAGCTTCTGCAGCCAAGAGAGTCTCAAACACAGGGCCATCAACAACATCCATGGTTAAGCAAAGTGCAAAGCAGGCACTAGCTCTGGGCAAGGGATGAGCTGTGGGTGGAATACAGAAGTGATAATTTCAAGCTGTGTGCTGGTGGGTAGAGCCACAGTGACAGCAAGAGGAACAAATCTTTACACTATTTTGGTTCCCCTGATCTGTTGAAATCAGTATCTCTCGTAACAGCTCAAAGCTTAATAAATACATTTTAGCTAATTATGAAGCATTAGAAAGCTACTACAGTAAGGGGGAAAAAGTGTTTCCCTATGTAACTTGATACCACATTACTTTTGTGCCTGTTTAGTTTTACGAGGTTGCAACCATACCGCTTGATGTGTATGTGGCCACGCACGATACATTAGCAAATACATCTATTATTTTCTCAGAAACACTATTATATTGTCACCTAATGCTATAAAAAAGGAAGTGCTAGCATCACTTAAAAATTTCAGATATGAAATAGCAAGCTATGAACATAACTCATCTATTTAGACAGACAGAAAAAGACAGAAATATGAGACGTGTAATCCAGGAAAACAGTCACAAATATTTCAAGTTAAGCAAGCTGAAAAAAGTCACTCTAAATTTCCTTTAATTTTAAAATAATTTTTGCTGCTTATATGAGAATTGGATTTTCAAGTGATTGTCATCATTTAAATCACAATTTACTCAAGTGGAACACAGGAGATCATTAAGAGTCAATCTGAGGTCTCAACTTAATAGCTTGTAATAGTCAGTGTTATTTTCTGTAAGGATATTGTCACGCTAGTGCTAGATGACAGGGATGGAGGATGCAAGTGCTATCTGTAACCAAATCTGATGTCTCAGAAGCCAGGTAATAGCTTAAAATAAGATCTCAAATGTTATTTCTGCTGGGTCTAAATAAATGCTTGGAGGCTGTCAGATATGGCTAATGTAAGGCGCAACAAAACAGTTCCCAAAGAAACAATTCCCAGTGACAGCTGAAAGAATGTACATAGTAAAATAAGCAGGTTTTGGGGCTAGATTTTTTGGGGGGCTGGTTTAAAAGGGGATTAAGACTACAAAAACCTGGTATTTTTTATACAAATCATTTCAGAAGATCAAAATGGAAAACAGAAGTTTCTCTCAATGGATCTTGCAAGTCAGCACCTCAAACCTAGCCCAGAAGAGTCAATGAACATAGCTCTTTATCACTAATCTCGTCTCTCTCTGTAAAGGAGCAGTCCAACAGCTAGGATGACCCAAGGTGATATTAGATCATATCTTCTGACTGGAAAAATTATTCTAAACTCAATCCAAACACAAGAGATTACAGTTACCAACACAAGCACTAGGTAGGATGGCTGCTATTCTTGGCTTTTTCAGTTGCCAGTTTTACTCATGTTTGCCTTTTGGCACTCCAAACCCTCTCAGGCCCAGTGCGTTAAAAAATAGCTATGCATTTCAGCATTAGTAGGGGATGTTAGGGCTGCTACTAGCAAATTTTCTAACTGGAATAAAAGCCCATTTTATCCAGTGCGCAAATAATGCTTGGGGAAAGTGCTTTAATAAACCAGCTTCCGCTGTGAAAGGGACCATGTAGCTTACAAGCAAAGTCCTCTTCACAGCATCATAAACATCACTGCAAGTTCCACGTAATCCTGAACCCTGCCCTACCTGAGCTATTTGAAGATCATTCAGTGATACTAACGCATACATTAATAGATCAGCACTTAACACTGCAGTCATAAGTACAATACCTCTTCCTTACAGATCCCTAAACACTGTCCTACTCAAATTGGAATATTCAACTCTTCAGAAAGGACGTTTGCAATTTTCTTCCATTGACACTTTACTGTATTTACACTTATGTAATTTAGGCAGAAGGTCTGAGTACACAGCTAGAAGTGTGGTATGTTCCAGTAGCCACCTTTAAGGTACAAAAGTAAGTATGTCTTCTGAAAGAAGAATTTTAAAGTGGTGAATCATCAGGGAAAGCAAGATGTGAGAATGACCTACTGAATCAGAGCATGGGTTTCCCCAGAATGCTTAGTAGAAGTTAAAGAAATTATCTTTACTTTATGGTCCATTCCTTCAAGTTTATTAGAGTTTCCAGGAAAAAATACTGCAAGGTAACAAGCGGTTGTCTCCAGAGGACAATATTTAACCTCTCTTCTCGGTCCCTTCGCTTCCGTTCACTCAACAAAGAAGAATCTGCAAATGAAATGCAACAGAAATGTAAAAGTGCAAGCAGACAGTTCAGATTCTATTCCACCCAAAAATATACTTTTTTTTGTTTTGCTTTGTTAGGAAGTTACTGTGAGCTCCCAGTCATCTTTTCTACTCATCCCAAAGCATTTGCTTGAAGTGCATCAGAAATCAGGTGACCTCCAGCGAAGGAAATAAGGTGGTTTTTTCCTCTGTGTAGCTGACAACCATTCAAGAATCTAATTGACCCAGGATGCAAAAAGTCTGGCATATCTATTAGCCTTTATGCAAGGTATTGCACTGCTGGTTACAAATCAGCTAATACATTCAGTCAAATGTGACTTTATCACCCACTACAGAGACCACATTTCACTTTGAACTTCCGAGTTTGGTTCTCTTCCAGAGCTATTCTCCGACTTCTCCAATCGAACTAGATTGAATTACATGTGCTCTTTATACACTTCAGTCACCGTGTAACCAGATAATAGGATCTACCCTCCCAGACAGGATCCTCAGGCTACGGCAGGCCTTGCCACGCTGCCCGGCTTCTCCACAATGAGCCCAGCAGACAGGAAGTGCTCCCAGGAAAGGACCTGCTCTTACACCGCAGTCCTTCGCGGGACTGACACTCTACCTTTGGTCGCTTTTAACTGCAGTGATTTGGTTATAATGCAGAGCTCAATGGTACTGTAACAGCAGTCACTGTACACTACCATACAAGTACAGAACACGGGTTCTTCTAATAAATGTGTTATTTTGTGCTTACAATACAGTCAAGCTTAATAAAAACCCTAGCTGGTTTTGGGATGAGAATGGCTTGTTCAAAGGTCATCAAGCTAACGAGCGGTAATAAGTTTTAAACTTTTAAAGACAATGAATTCTGAAATAAGAGAAAAAAATAATATCTCAAAACAATGGACAAAAAAATACACAAAAATAACACTTGTATCCAAACAGACACCAAACTTGTTCAAAGATCACTTACTACACAAAGTCAAAACATATGTATTCTGTTTTGCATACATTTACAGCATTGCAATAATATTAATAAGTTTTAAATTTGTAAAAAGCTGTTGCGTTTAAAATATTAGTCTCATCTGAATCCCCAGACTCAAGCATGTATTATTTCAGTCTTATAACCCAAGGTGTATTATTTCAGTCTTATTCCAGTAATTGAAACATGCTGCCTTATCTGATGCTAATATTTACATGGAAATTGCATACCTCATTAGTCAGCCCATTTAATTTTGTATTCTGCAGCTGTAAGCACCAGTTGCTTTAGATGAACTAACAGAAATCCTACAATAGCAAATACTGGATAACATCCACATTCCCTCAGAGTTACAGAGTTATTTAAGCCTTTAAAAAAAAGACTTTGATTTGTTCCATATATGCATGCATGCATACAGTTCTTTAAATCTTGACGCATTCATTGCTTCAAGAATTTCTATTCTCTATTTTTTGCCACTTAATATGTCTAATAAAAATGCTTTAACCTTGTTTTTTTATGACTTTGTTTTTAGTAAAGGTCATAAAAGGCAATGGTGTAAGACTGCATACAACTTGAGAAATCACTTTGTTACAAAACTTAATTAAATATGGAACTGGCACATTCAAAGATGACAGGAAACAAACTAAAAGGATTACCATTTCTATTCTATACTACACAGACAGGTAATTCAGTGACACAAGGCTTTTCATGAAGTGTTCTTAGGTTATTTTTCACGAGTCGTAAACATTAACCCAAGCCTACTTCAGACGTACCAGTAGGAAAAAAAGAGGCAAGGCCAGCCATGTAGTAGTTAACTGTTTCGTTAGTAATTTATGATTGAAACAGATAAATTATAGTGAAGCTAAATGTCAACAGAAAAGCTAGAAATTGGAAGACTAATAACTGGATTTCTCCCAGAGTAAAACAGATTTTTATTACCAAGTACTAACTTTTCATTGCCAAAGGGTGGGGCTGTATAGCCTGACTTCTACAGCCACATATTTGCTAACAGAACTTAGATTTTTATCTCAGTCCTGTTCCAGCCCCTGTTGGTACCCAAGTCAGCCTTACAGGGCTCACAGGCATATCAACTACAGAATAAGAACTCTGAAGGGAGGAAATAGTATAAGAGAAAACTGAATGGAAATACACAGCATAAAACTATTCTATGGCTTTAAAATACACAAATCCTCTAGACTTCAGACTAAGAGATGACTCAAGTTTCCAAGATTGATTCAGATATCGAGGCCCTTTGCATTTTCTGGGCATAAAGCACACCAACCTAAATTCCTTTTGAGTATTGTGCTGGCCATTTTACACACCAAGCTGACCAGCTGAGAACATTAAGTAATTTTCCACCTACCTGCAAAGTTTCCATTGTGCTGTTCTTTGATCATTCCTATGCGTCTCTGGTCACAATCTGTTCCATTCTCTGCCATTTCATAGATCAGTCACGTATGGGGATCTAATAGCAGAAGAAAGCCAAAAAGTACAATGTCTCCGTTTCTGATTATGAAGACTCCTGTTACTCCACAGTCAAAGGATACAGGAAAACATCCAGCAGTTCTCCAAATCCAAATCACAGTTATCCTGCATTACACCATTAAAAAGGAGAAAGTGATTCAATTCCCACAATGACAGATTAAAACACTTCCACCTACATAAATCTAAATCTTTTCACTTAAATGGCAAAACTCCCTCACTTCTAACAACTGAACTAAAGCTTGTTAAACAATCCCTTCTACCGATCAGCCCACTGTTTGGGCTCCAGAAACAGCAGAGCTTCATACAAACCTCAGTTCAATCACAAGAGATAGATGCTTAAGATTTGATTCTCACATTAGAAAGCATCTATTCTGGCACTAAGCTTCCAGGTAGACCTCGAAAACCTCACAGCCTAAAAAAAATAGCCCTCAATATGGTAACTAAGATACAGAACCACATGTCATGTTTTGCACAGTGCTAGTATCTCTAAACCAGAAAAGGTAAACTCTTCAAAGGAAAAGAGCTCTCTGATGGAAAGATTTTTTGAAAAGTGTACATTCTGTCTGCTAGTTTAGCCTCTTTCTAGTGAGATCAACCTTGAAAAGTCCAAAAGAACAGCTGTAGTTTTCCTTACCCAGGAGAGTAAATAGTGCAATAATTGGAAGCCAGCATAAATCAGAATGTTGCAAGAGCTGCGTTTTTTCTCCCCCCCCATTAAAAAGGGCTGACAATTCTTATGCAACCAAACACAAAGAAAGTAGCCAGTCAGCCTCCTTGCTTTAAAAATCCTCTCTCGAATCTTAAAACAGTTTCTGGAATTTTATTTTGGAGAAAAAAAGTGTCCCACAAAGCTAAAGCATCTTATTTGCATTGCATTTCTCCTAGTAAGCAAGCATGATTTACAGTTTATTATATGCTGCTTTTGTCGGAAAGAAAAGCAGTGCAATGTCAAAATGACAGGTTATATAAAACTGTCTAGTGGAGGAAATTAAAGTTTTACAGAAAAAATACTTCCCCTTTGATTTATGTTAGGTGCCAAGGAGCAACTCAGGTTTGGTAAACAGGAGTGAGATCGCCCCTTTGATTCAGACTGCAATAATTCTGTCCACTTTTTTAATGAAGTGTTAAAAGATTTCAGATACTGTATTTAATATTTCCAGGGTTTCACAAGCTTGTTTTAGACAGCTGTTCTTCTATACAGGTACAAGCCTTGTGCATTACTTGTAATACAGATAAAACTCCTAGCTAGAATGGGATTATTAAAGGGGTTTTACTTAAAGTCCAATAGTCAAAACATCAAGGTCTTGGGAAGGAGTCCTTCCTCCAACACATCCTTCCCGAAATTAAGTGTGCAGAAATAGAAATCTCTCTAGTTAAACAAGCTAGCAGAAACTAATTTCTTGCCTGTTACAGTTTTTATTCATTGAAACTTGGGCTCCAGAATACCCAAACCACCAAGAAAATCAGTAAAACAGCCTTGCAAAAGTTTGCTTCCGAGAAGTGCTGAAGGGCTTCTTAGTCAGCCAAGGACAAAAGAGGACCGACCTGCTGCAGTAAGAGCTCTACAGCATCGTTCTGCAGTCACTTGCAATCAAAGGTTTGCTCTGAACTGCTAGTCAAACACCAGAGAAACATGAACCTCCTTCTCCCCTCAGATCAGTTTTATAGCAGCCTGACACTCTGGAAGTCAGTGGAGTTACACCCGTTGAGGATAAACTGGCCAGTTGCTACACTGATACAAGGATCAAATGTTGAGCCATCTCCTAATTTCGTTAGGATCATAGGTTCTTGCAGATGGGCAGTGTCCTGTTTCTACTGACTGCAATTGCTAGTGGTGCTCTTATTTTTTTATATATATCAATGCGTATTTATATACATACGCAATATAAGCTTTTATACACACATACATATGTATATCACACACACATTACACATCTACACACACAAAGCTGAAGTTGCAGAGGGGAATATTTAAATTGGGCATCCACAGTTAGAAAGCCTGATGTTCACAGAAAGTCGCTTAGGAAGCAAAAGCCACCAGAGCCATTCTGCACACAGCCACACTGAAAAAAAACATTCTGGGTTAGCAAACGTCAAGTCACTTTTTGTTGGCTTAAATATAACCAACGTGAAAAAAAAAAACAACAGAAGCCAAACAACTTAAGTGGAAGCCACACGTTCCTCATTTTGAAATTAATCTTTTTTCCTTGTGCAAATCTAGCCTTCAAAATTGAAGTCTCAGTTGGTCTCTGCTCTCAGCTTAATTACATTTCAAGAAAGTTGATTTACTGTGATACAAACTGCTCTCCATGTTTGATGCTAAAATCTAGGCTGTGCATAACACTCCATCTCCATGAACTGAATTCCACTGCAATCCATTAAACATCTTACTGGCACACAAAAATCATCAATCTCGGGTGCATTGTTACGTACATACTACAGCTTTCACAAACTCAACTAACGGAGACGGTTTTACCCTGCTGGTTTGGAAAGGCGCTAATCTGGGATTAGCTTTGCATAACGCTACCTCAAGTACCAAGTCAACATTTACAGCAAAGAGATAAATAATCACCCTGTACACTTTTGTAGGGCGAATACTTGTTAAGAAGGTCTAAAAGTTCAACCACTCTGCAGAAGAGCTGTAAAAACTTGTACTTAAGAATACAGTTGCCTAGGTTTGATACCTATTACATAGCAAGACCGAATGGGCTGCAGTTCAGAAACCAAACCCTTACTGGTTTCAGAAAAAATTCCTTGGTTTACCGAAGTCTAATTATTCTTAAAGTATCTTAGCATAAGGAACTGGAGAATGCGCACCCAGAAAGCTCAGCTCTCTGATCTGTTGCTCTGTTTGACGCCTATTAGAATCACTAGTCCTGCACTAATGTCTCCCCATGGAGATTAATCAGAGTGGGAGACTGACCCAAAATGGAGTTACCCTGAATTAACTGAGTCCACAACCTCAAGTCTACACCAAATCCACGATAGCTCATCCCAGGAAATTAAATTCCATCTGCTAAACAGAACTTCACTTCTTATGAATCTTGAAAAAGGCACAGAGTCCATATCTAAAAATAAGTTTGCCTAATACATTGAGCAGTTACCAGCAAACATAAAAATAAACTATTTAAAAGAATGAGGAAAAAAAAAAAATATCTTTGAACAGTTTTTGTATGAGAGTCGCTTAGATCATTTGTTAGAGCTGTGCTCACACAAGAACTTCTTTGTAGGCCTGAACAAATAGCCCACAATACACTATTCAGCTTTAGTGCAAGCCATAACATTAAGTATAAAAAGACAGCTATCGCTAGTCAAAATGCAAATTGGTCAACAAAAAGGGCTGATGGTAACTGTGACTGGCACTTCACAGCATAAGCGAGACAAAGCATAACAAGCTATTAGAGCATGAGAACCTAACAAAATTAGGCACTGCAATCTCTGCACTCCGTAATCAGAGAAAAGGACAAAAGTCTCTTTCTGAGGCTCTGGGAAGGCTGCTGAAGCACCCAAGTGTTGGGTGCACTTACGTAAAAGGAAACAGTTTAAGACAAGGCAGTTGGGTGCTTGCACTCTCACTTGGAGGAGCGGAATGGGGACTCATGTTCTGTACTAAGGATTTTTTGAGGACTCCTTTCCAATGTGCTGGAACAACAAGGAAGCTGTTGAACTATTTTAATGATCTCACTGGTCTCCCAGACATTGTTTGAATCACTAATTCTTACCACTTCTTACTTAAAGAGACCCTGGAGCCCTGACTGTCATCTCCCTCAAAGTTACTTGTCATGCAGCTTCTAGAACTAGATTTATACTTTAGACCACTTTGCTGATGTTTACTCCCAATCACCTTAGCAACACATCATTTTCGGTCTTTTGTCATTTCTTGTATTTTAACCCACATGCTCCAATCCTGCCAGTATCCCGCTCCTCCTTTCTCCTCAACTTTTCTGATAACCATTGCTTCTTTATCTACATCACTGTTCTTCAATTACAATAAAGAAAAAAAAGATTCAAAACCAGACTTTCACAAGGTGGATAAGTAATTGCACTAAACCAGAGAGCGTTACACATCTGTAATACGGTTTTGTTTCAGTCATCAAATGCTCTACATAGGTGACAATTTACGCAGGGAATAAGTTAACAGTTTCTTGGCAAAGTAACAGTTTGGAGAGCACTGTCCCTCAGAAGTCAAAGACTGCCTGGCACATGAACACATTTAGGTAAAGGATGAGATCGGTCTTGAAGTGAAACATTACATACCCTTTCAGCTCCGTACAACTATGTCACTCTTCACTACTTCTTCTGTATTTGAAGCCAGCGGAACAGACAACTACGTCCTCAGCTCTGTAGACATTCAAGACCAGAGTGACTGCTTTTCCAAACCTTCTGTCCCTACAGAGTAAGATAATACTGTTCATCATGTGATACAAAACTGACACAGTCCCTAACTTGAAGGTTAATAACTTTCCTAAAGACGACAGAAAACAGAAAAAGTAACTGCTTGATTTTTTCCACTCCTTTAACACTCATGGGAAGCATGCAATTAAAATAAATTAGGACACATCTGAAATACATTCAAAATCTCCATAGATTTAGCTATAATGGGTTACTTTGATATGAGTGCATTTATTCCCATACTAAAAATGTTTTTCTACCTAAAATAGTTTAAGCCCTCAAAGGAAAAGTAATTCAGTTAAAGACCACAGGTTTCCATTTTGTGGGTTATGCCTCTGTACACCAGACCTATTTTCCAATTCCTAGCCAAATACAGTTTCAAAAAAGTCATCTTATAATTGAGAGTTAAAATCTCCTCTTCTCCAAAAAGACTTCGGGACATCTTTTAGGAAAGAATGATTTAATATTGTTGTAACATGAATTTCAGGGATGCTGCGCACTTTTTTTGCAGGTACTATAAGTTCTGTCCCTGCTGTTAGGGCCACATACATTAGACTGTTCTCCTTTTGGATTTTCTCAGATGAAACATGAATATTGACGGTTGTCTGTGTAGATCCAGCAGGAGAATCAGGTGCAATAATATACATGAAAAGGCATGGAAGATGGCAGGAAAAACAAAATTAAGGTTTTTCGGGT
>NW_010525982.1:331-2848 GCF_000687285.1 Phaethon lepturus | reverse complement strand
GCTGAAACCTAAAAAAAAAGGTTTAAATAAAAGAAAGGAAATTGAAATAACTGGGAACGTGAGTGTTACCAGTGTAGCATCTCATGCTACGATGCAGACCACAGATCAGTTCTGCGCTCCTTACGCTGGCAGGAGGCAGCAAGGCTGGGGTGCAGATCGCAGCTGACAGAATGAGACTGCTCCTCTGCTGACTGGGACAACGCTCAACCAGCTGCGGAGGAAACACTTCAAGGTTATCAGAGAGGGTGACCTGAGGAGATCACAAGAGATCTCCTTAGTGTTACTGCTGTGCTAACTTCGGTTTCCCAGGCGCCCAGCTCAACTGTGTCCAGGTTTTGAATGAGACAGCGTTATAAAATGCTGTACTTCGTGCCCTCTCTCAAACAGGGATTCAGTGATAAGTATTACCACACCACTGAGCAGCACTACAATAATGTACCTCTTGGGGAGGGCACATCACACACGCCCAGAAAAACGGCAGAAAGGTTTTGGAGAGAAGGGCCACACAGCGTCGGAAAAGAGACCCTAACTTAATTTCAGGTGACTAAACAGACACAGTATCTTTTACATCCTCAGTTCCAGAGGGCTATACAGACCATGCACATATGATCTGCCAAGATGTTCGTCTCACAGCCCTCAGACTGCATCCTGCATTCAGAAGGTGTCAGTGAAGCTCTCAGCCATCAGCCTCCCTATGCTTCCAAAAGACACAGAGGAAAGAAAGGTGACAGGAATTGTCACAAGATGTTAACACATCCTGCACAAAAAAGGCCTGCTAAAATTTAACTAGGAAAGAACAAAGACTTAGAAAAATAAGAGTATAAACGCAGCCTCAAGAATAGCCACCTCTGACTCCTCCAGCAGCTGGCAGAGAGTGAAGATTTGGCAGCAATTTTTCCCTTATCCTACCTTGTAAGTGCTGGGAGACAGCTTCCCCACAAGAAGGTGTTTGAACCTGCCCAGCCATTATATCCAGAGTGTTTCTTCTTTAAGAGGAGGTACAGCACAGATGAAAGGGAATGAACAGAAGTACATAACCAACCCCATAGAAAACAGTAGCTGAAACATCCTAATGAGACGACAGCTTCTACTTTTCATAGACATTAACAGCCTCTAACTGGAACCAATCCAGGTTACACTATGGCTGCCTGGGCCATTCAATGAGAATATACTGCCCAGACAAGGTGAATCACAGCGGCTAATTCTGATCCTTGTGAGAGATAAGAATATTCTTTTAACAAGTTTGAAATACACTGAGAAACTGCCTGCCTCACTAATAACATCCTACTGTCTCCTGCGTCCACCTGGTCAGTGCAGCACCAAAACCAGCAAGGTGCTGCCTGGTCACTATAGTTGCAACCTGCTACGGGAACACAAAAGGTTAGTGTTGCAACAGCTTCACGGCCGTGCTCTTTGTTCTTATGGAATAGCAAAGTCCATCCAGCTCACACTTCTCCACACGAGTAACAGAAGTTAAAGTTCTAACCTGCAGATAATAGTATGTTTCCCATCACCATTATACTAGAAAAACTGGCCTACTCTTACTATACATCAGGAGTAACAGTTTTTTGTTTTAAAACCAAAACTTGTTAAGAAAGAAGAGGATCTCAAAATATGGGCTAATTACACAGAACATTCTAAGGAGAGGTATTCACAAGATGTAGTCAGAAACAGTTATGACATTCAAAAGATACTCAAAGACAACCACAGGGAAAAAAGCTTTAAGGTGGAAATAGTGCAGCCATTCCAGCTAAGAGGCTTGCTTCCACTACACTCACCTTTCTCATTGCTACTACCCACTTAAAAGCTACTAAGTCTCCTTCTATCCTTTCCCACAGAAATTACAAGTACCATTGATTTCAGCTAGTAAGTAGGACAAGAAGCTTAGCTCAAATTAATAAGTAGTGCTCACCTCCCATTGCACAATTGGAAGCATGTTTTTTCAAACTCTCATCTGAAAACATGGGATGAAGCCATCATTCCAACTGCCACTTATCACCAATAAGGAATAAAGAAAAGTCCATCCCATGCTGCAGAAATAATGGATTGAAAGAAAGGGGACTGACATAACAAAGCCAATTTCAATAGGCAAATTAATGCATTAAGAGGAGCTTATATATGCTATCATAAGGTAAGATGGTATAAACCTTGAGAACCCCCAACAGAGCTATCTGGCAGGAACTGGAGTGAAACAACCTCAGAAGAGCAGAAGTCCTAACAGTACAACAGTACCAAAAGCCACTGCTCAAACAAAATTCATATGCTCCAAGCAATAAAAGAGTAATACCACACCCTCTCTACCTCAGAATGCTCAACCCATATTATTAAAACATTAACTAAACCAGGATACCCACTTGTTGTTAAGCACCACCTCACATCCCAGAGAAAAACAAGGACAGGAGAGAACCCTGTAGAAATTCCATATGTGCAGTTCAAAGTGTATAACCTGGATTCACAGCACTTTATAGATAAACAGTTGCTATCAAACAAACTTATTACCCCTTCCCTCAGGTCACC
>NW_010525982.1:0-300 GCF_000687285.1 Phaethon lepturus | reverse complement strand
CTTATTAGCCCCTCCCCTAAGGTCACTTACACGACTTGCCAAACATCTGAGAGGCAAAACTGGAACAAAAGAGGAATCTTACTGCTTTATTACCTCCTGTAATCACTAGATTACATTGGGCAGAGAACTAAAAACCAGACAGACACATCTAGGTGCTTAACTTCAGTCAACAGAAAGGAGACCTTAAGAGTCTCCATGGGTTTGGGCCTAACCACCCAAGCCTGTGAGGCGAGTCATGGTCTCGAGGAGCAAGGCCGGTCGGCACGATGCAGAGGACGCAGTCGGCAACCCAGCAAGGAA
>NW_010525981.1:13304-29061 GCF_000687285.1 Phaethon lepturus | reverse complement strand
GTTTTGAGTGAATACCCGAGGCTGTCGGTGGCACGGAAACTCTTTTTGCCGATGTTTAGTGCTGCCCCGCAGAACTACCCCGAAAGCATCCGGAAAGCACTACCCACGCCACGCGTGAAGGCTCTCCTGCCGGTCAGGTCTTCAATTCGATGTTTTGCTGGCAGGACGTCTTTTAAAAGCGTTACCTAATTGTGTCAACACTGTTTTCTCTCCGTGTTCCATCTCCTCTGGCGCGTTGACTTGCCGCACCCGCTTCTCATCTACCGCGCTTAGTGCGGCAGCCCGATGGCTTTGTGCTTCCTTGGGGTGCAGATAGACAATGCTTATTCTTTCTGCAGGGGGTCCCACCTGGGCTGCTTGCTCTTGCCCCTGCGCCCAGAGGTTTGCTGTCCAGACAGTTGCATCGATGCAACTGACTGTGGGGCTGTGTTATAAAAAAACCACAAAGTTGTTATCTTTTGTCTGCTGGCCTGCAAGTGGTTTCTCCAAAATGTTACTTTTCTTTTGTCTTGTGGCCTGCAAATGGTCTCCCCTCTTAAGCTGTTTGAATTGTATTTGTACAATAAGCTTGTCCCCTGGGCAGCCCCCTCTATCATGACCATCGTCATCATGACCGACCCTGAACTTCCTCCATGCACCGAGTCACCAGCCATGCCCAAACCCCTCCCAGCTTCCCTTGCCACTCATCCCAGCACAGACCTCCCACTGACGCACTCTGGCTCTCCAGCCCAATTTGCCCATTTCCTTCCCCACTGAGGGCTTCCGAGCGCAGCCACCACCTCACTGCAGCGAGGCACCTCCGTCCTGCGAGGCCTCTGCTCCCACATTTCCCCTGAGCTCTGGGGGTGTCTAGTGAATGCTAGTCCCCAGAAGGCAAGGCCATCTCTCCAGGCATAGTAGCTGCTGAACTGGAGCCTGGGGACTTCACCATGTGCAGAGGCCAGGTTCTGACTAAGCACAGCAGAGTTTTTCCTGTGTGCTCTTAAGATTGGAGTCCTCAGGTGAAGCTGTGGTGCTGGATCCCCATCAGCCTTGTTGAGCTCTGTGAGCAGTGAGGGAGACAAGCAGCCCAGGCACTAACAAAGTCAAGGTCTTGTGCGTGCAGCAGGGGCTGCTGCCCTAACACAGCTGTAAGGTCTGAGCTGCTGAGCAGCAGGCAATCCCCAATGGGCAGCAAGGTCCAAGCAGCAGGGTCGAAGCAGCAAGGTCTGAACAGCAAAGTGTCAGAGGCCTTGCTGAACTAGGAAGTCCAGAAGAGCTGTGATCCAACGCAGGCTGCCTCCCGGCTGCAGGAAGCTATCAAAGGGGCAGCAGGGACCATCTTGCCCCAAGGTTTAGGGACTTCTACTAAATTCCTACAAGGTGCTGCAGCTGGAGCCTTTCCTCACTTTCCTGGACACATGAGTGCCCATCCCAGATTGACAATGTAAAACAAGAGGCCATGGCAAACAGTTCCATGCTGCCGCACCTCCAGCAGATCTGGCCATGTAGTACCTGGATTAGGAAAGCACATTACTCTCAGCCAGACACCTTCCTCATGACTAAGGAAATACAGCAACTTTTTGGAAACTGTGAAATTCTGCCAGTTCATAACTGTGGTATTTAAACACTTTCCAACCTGATGAGAGAAAATAGAAGGTATCTGGTCTTTAATGTTTGTTGTGTTTGAGAACCACCACCTGGGAACAGCTCTCATGGGAACAATTTGAAGAAATTTCTTCTTGGGCAGGCCAATGGAGACAAAGCTTCTTATAGCCCGTCAGCCTGCTTCTACCTGCCAAATAGCCCTTTCTGCAGCCCTGGGCCAAGAATTCTTGGGGAACATAAATAAGGAGTCTTATTCATCTTAGACAGGAGCCTCAGGCAGTCTTATTTGTACGGTTGGTGCATAATGATAAAGGTTTATCCATGTCATTCCTCTTGCCACTGATGGGCGGCAAGACACAAACATGGAAGAGTCAGCGGTGACAATCTGCCGTGGCCTGCCCTGCAGCCCCACTCTGCACACCATGCTCCCTTGTCTTCCCACTCGGTCATGCCGGGGAGGGCTGCTCTGCGCAGCATTATTCTGTGCAATCCCTAACACCGCCCTGTGGGATAACGGGGATCCTATATGTAGGGTAGGCAGGGTTTTTGTGGAAAAAAGCTGCACTGGAACTGTGAAATCCTGGATGTCAAAGTAATTTGTTATCCCCAGTATGCCCAAACCGGTCTTACCTCATTCCTACAGCTAGAAACACTTTCTATTTATAAGAGAAAACACACTAGTTAGGAAATACTGAGAGTTCTTGCTTGCACATCACAGCATTAGACACCGCAGCACCCTTCCTTTACTCTAGATAAATAAATATAAATAAGTGTGTTTTGGCAGTGGTAGTGTAGGAGCATGTGTGTGCGAGTGGTGTCTCGTTTTTAGATTGTGGCTCCACAGATAGGTTTTCAGCTGAGTTTTCATCTAGTAGTCCTGAGAATGGTTCTTCCCTGTCCCCAGGACGGCAGGGTCAGGGATACGTGTGACAACCGCCTTGCAAGGAGAAGCCTGCAATGAGAGGATTTTGGAGATGTAGTGCTGAAGCCCTGCTCTGTTTCTCCAGACCACAGGCTAAGAATAACGACCCTCCTCCCTGCTTCTGAGAGCATTTTAAGGTGCCTTTGCCACAGGAGGCCAGTACGACATCACCTGTCTGACTGGTGGGGAAGCTGTGGGGAGATGCGTGTCTGGAGGGAGACGCGGATATAGAAAGGTGCCTCGGTGGCACGCCTGCCTCGGCACGCTCTGCCAGCGCGAGGCTGCGCGAGCTTCCTCGCAGCAGCTCATACCCGTGGCCTCCTCAGTGCTCCTGGCACAGGGGCACGGGGGGTCGGAGCAGGCGACAAGTTTATTTAGTCTCAGATGCTATAGAGAGACAGGCAAGATTTGGCTTGACGTTTCCTTCAGAGAGAGAGGCTCCCTGGCAGACGCAAGCTCTGGGGGCTGAGCGTGAGTGCTGCTTCAAGAGCCATGTTCTGCTTCCCCCAGCACCCTCCCTCTTCAGCTAGTTATTTTTTAGAATTCAGTATATTTTTCTGCCTGATAATAGGAAGGTGACTTAGTACAAAGTTACTTTTTCCACTCTTGGTGGGAGAAAGGCTTTGATGGATAATAAGATGCACAAGACAGGAAACATGCTATTTATGAGTACTACCTGGAGCAGATGTGATATTTTGTAGCCTCACGGCTACTTAATTTTTGATTGCAAAAATGCTATGCTGTGCTTATTGATACTCAGGAAAATAATATTTTAAATGATGATGTATTACCAGCTACTTTATTTGCCTCCAGCACTTTGTTTTGCCACCAAAAAGCAGGCTACACAAGCTTCTTAAATAAAATAACTTAGCCTGTTGATCTTACTAGCACTGAAAAGTTGAAGAAAAGATGAATTCTGTACTAGTACTTTAAAAATGGATGTTCAGCTGCTTGGACTGGGATGAAAGGGATGAAAAGGGATAACAAACATGGCTTAAATACTGTCAAACTCTGGATGGGTGGTTGCTGGGTCAGTTTCTATCTGTGGCTAAAAAACCCTTGCTGGTGCATGGTGCCAGAGAGATGAACCCGAAATGAGTTTTCCTTGGCTAAAATCTCTCCTCAGCTTCACGTGATAACATCTCACCTATGTCTCATTGCTGGTGGAGGCATTGCAAGATAAGAAAAAGGAAGAAGAATTAAAAGTGAAGAAAAGTTCTGTAACTACAAAGAAATGTGATCATTTGAGAATTTCTTGAACAGTAAATGCACTGATCCCTTAGAAGCTTAGATACCATGGTGACAGTTGCCTTAGCAATGTTTTAGCTACGTAGGTAATCACAATCAAACCTGTCTCATGGCAAAATGATGCTGTATTTTTTTTTTAAAGCTTTTGTGAATGTGCAATAATGTGGTTTATGGTTTTGTATCTAGGTATCATGTTTTCTCTCAAGCTTCTTGTCCTTGGGATTCTTTTATTTTTTCACTGATGTTAATTATGAAAATAAGTGTCTTTCATGCTAAGGCTTGGTACATATGAAAGCCTGACTAATTTAGTCCTTAGTTACCTCAAGATAAAAAATTCCCACTTTTGGGGTGAAACAGGATCATTTTTAGAGGTCATGTTCAGGTTCTCATCTTTTAAAAACGAGTACAGCCTGACAACTAGTACTAGTTGCTGCAGGTTTACTGCTCACATTTCCACAGCCTGACATCATTTAAAAATCTGTGTGTTTTCACAGCAGTGCTCAGACAAAGCAACTGTTATGAAAAACGGAGTAAGTGGGCAGATATCTCAATTATGATTTACAGAGTGTCTTAAAAACCAATATGTAAACATATGAAGTGAGACTGAAGACAAGAGCAATTATCTTTTCCATTTGGAGTTGGAGGTATTTGCATTTCAAAGTTACCTATTAGAAGGGAAGGCAGTTTGGGATTTTACCACAGGCAAAACTCGCTGCCTGCTGGGGCAGCAGGCTATAAGAGGTGAGAAGAAGGGCTTGGTGGGACAGTGGTGGCCCCTGCATGGTGTGCGTTGGCCCTCCAGCCTCAGATCCCATGGTGCAGGAGTGGAAAACCTGGCTTTCCAGAACTCTCACTCAGGATTTTGGCTTGGATCACCAAAATTCAGGGCTTTCCGGGCTATGGAGAAGCCCTGAACCAGCTCAGTGACAGTGTGTTTGGTATTACATCAGCCATGCTTGTGCTCCTTACACTGTGTGACGATGGGGCTTGTCCCTTTAAGAAAATATCTGGGGAAGAGGTATTATCCATTGAAAATC
Organism: Phaethon lepturus; assembly: GCF_000687285.1. Taxonomy (NCBI): domain Eukaryota; kingdom Metazoa; phylum Chordata; class Aves; order Phaethontiformes; family Phaethontidae; genus Phaethon; species Phaethon lepturus. Next base: position 24,267 of record NW_010525981.1, on the reverse strand, counting down.
GAAGTACCTTTAGTGTTTCTTGATGTATGCCAGCCACATTCAAAAATGTGAGCCCTGTGAAGCCAATAGCTGCCACCTTCTTCTTTCAGTAATTCACCACACACTCTCTACCTTTCTTTTCTTTTTTCTCCCTTTCAAGAAAACCGAGAAAGAACAGGTAAGCAGAGGTTTATTTATGCTGTTGTTTTCCAGGCTGCTAATCATAGACTCAAAGAGCAGCTCAGGTTGGAGGGGACCTCAAAAGACCCTCTGGTCCAACCTGTCATGGGAAAGGAAGCCTAGATGAGATTATCTATCAAGCTGTTCAGTCACATCTTCAAAACCTCCAGTGATGGGGACTCTACCGTGTTCCTGGGGAGGTTGTTCTACTGGTAATTGCTCTCACTGTAAAAAATTTCCTTCTTATATCGAGGTGAAACCTCTCCCAGTGCAACTTGTACCCATTGCCCCTTGTCTTCTCCATGTGGCTCCTTGTGAAGAGAGAGTCTCTGTCCTCTTTGTAGACCCCCTTTAAGTACGGGGATACTGTGATAGGATCATCCCTGAGCCTTCTCTTCTCCTGGGAGAAGAGACCTAACTCCATCAGTCTTTCCTCACAGGGTGGGTTCTCCAGCCCTTTCATCATCTTTGTGGTCCTCCTTTGGATTCCCTCCATTCTGTCTGCATCTTTTTTGAATTGTGCAGACCAGGACCAGACACAGTGCTCCAGCTACTGTGTAATGATGGGAAGAGTCAAGTTACTCAATCTACTTGTAAGGACAGGTGAAGAAGATTAGTGTATGAGGACTAAGGGCATTGAAATAAAAAATGGGCAGAAAAATAAATGCAGGACTGGAGAAGGAAATGCCATCTGTGGAAATTCTGGTTTAGATTTGATTAGCAAGCCTGCCTTTGCTTGGAGCCAAGATCTGCATTTGTGGTGACTTCTATGTTCAGCCTTTTCTTTCAGGAGCCTCTGTTCCCCTCTAGCCTGCAAAGCCATGAGAGCTCAAAGCTGCACAAAATCATCACTAGCTTTTTATTATTTCTGTTTCTAGTGATTTCTCCTGCTGGGACCAAAGCAGAACCTATTTCCTATTACTGTGCTATTTTTGCCCCACAGCCCTGCAGACCTACTGGCATGTCCTGTGCTGAGGTCTCTGCAGGGAGGAGCAGGTGTGTGCTCCGAAAAGGCTGCTCTTCCCGCTGCGGGGACATCGGAGACTGACGGGCCCTTTTCCTGTCCTGTCCTCTGTGGTGGCTTCAACACTTTATGCTGAAATATTCCCGTGATTAGACTCCACAGTGAGCATTTAAGACAGGCTGGTCTTTAACTCAGCCTTCGTGTCCGATTTGTGCACTTTGTGGCATTCTGAATTGTTTTTTATAACTTTTCACACTGAATTTTAAGGATGAGAGTATAAAAGCTTTTTGACTGTTATGCACTAAGTTTTATTATAATCGCCACTAAGTTTTATTATAATCACCATTAATAATCATATAATAGAACCTAATTTTTGTCAAGGTTTGATTCACATTTCATAAATGCTGCTGGCAACTGCTGAAATGGCACATTGTCTCCATAAAACTCAATTACCTGTTCTGCCTAATGAGGGGCCATCAGCTGTGGCAGAGCTCCAGGGCGACTGCAGTTTTCTGGGGGGGGCCGCGGGCTGGGAGGAGAGCGGTGGCTTTGGCAGGGCTGCTGCCACCACAGCTCCTGGAGAAAAACCGTGTCGTGGTGGTGAAACAGTGCTGTTATAAGCCAGGAAGATGTTCTGCACCAGTGGCTCTTGCGCCTCCGATCCGGGGATTTTTGGCTTACTCTGTGGGATAGGCCAGTGCAGGTTTCTAGGAAATTTATGGGAGAAAATCATGGTAGACATGGAAAAAGTAGAAGAGCCTTCTCTTTATGTATTTCAATGGTTTTTATAATGGCTAATTTTGAAGTTGTAGAGAGGTTTAAAACATTGGAATCATCCCTAGTGGAAATAAACCAACAAGAGAAATATCCGAAGGTGCACAAAAAATCTTCTGCTTGGCATTTTTAACACGCTTGTACTGAAGTAAACATTGAGTCAATTCACTTTAGTCCTAATATATCTGTTTTCACTTTCTTTAGGAGAACATCCCCCAGGGACAGATGTACTTGGATAACAAAGATGACAGTACAATTTCTAGACAAGAAGAGATGGACCTGAATCAGACGTCTTTACATCAAACCAGTTTATCTCCGAAGGTGGCAGCCAAACCGATGACCAGAGGTTGCAATGAGCTGTGGTTGTTAAAAGAATATCATGGCATGGTAGCGAGTCTTGGAGAGCCACAGGCCCCGTGTGAAAAACCAGCAATAGGGGAGGATGGCTGCGTTGCTGTGGGGAAGGATTTCACGTCTGTCCCCATGCAGGGAAGGTAAAAAATAAGGGCAAAGAGAATATTTTTTCTCCTAATCCAACTGAATTTTTATTTCCTTGCAGAGCAGATATGTATGTTCATTAAGTGAATATCGTTTCTCCCACACAGAGAACAGGAAGCTTAACGGGACATCAGAGGAGTCTTAATTGTCATGGGTGGGGGGGTTGTGGATCACTGTATTTCTGAACTAATCTCAGCTTTAACAGCAGCCATGGGCCAATTTTGCTGTGCTTTCAAGATCAGACACGTGGCTTTTCCTCCCTCCTTGGTGTCACCAAGTGTCATAAAACACACAGAGCTAAAGCCGTTTTCATGTTCCACCTCTCACCTCTTTCAGAAGAATGCATCATAAGGCCACAAACTGAATCACTACGGCTGGGACCGGGAACACTAGAACGGCTCTAGTAACGCAACGGTGACAGCTGACACGCCATATACCAAGAGTCCAAGGCGCGTGTGCTCTTTGTGTGTCCTCTCCTGCATCAGGGAAGGTGCAGGTTTGGGGGCGGGGGTGCTAGTCTTCCCCATCGTGACAACATCAGTGATTCTATTTGTAAGCGCTTAGAAACATTTTATAGACCCCAAAATATTGCAGGTGGCTTTTTAAATCCTTCTTGTTCGCACGTTCACTTTGTTAAACCCCTTCGGCAGCCGGATGGAGCAAACTTCGCACCAGCAGCCCCCACAGCGTGTGGAAGGCAGGCAGGGTGGACTGCCAACCTTTTCGGGTGGTGGTGAGAATTTGTCGAGGTGACTTGACAGAGCCTAAAGTGAGAGCAATGCTGTACCTAGCCTGAGCTCCTGCAGAGCACAGGCCTTAAAATGTTGCCCGGGAAAGTCGGCATTGAGCAAGGCAGCGTACACTGCGGTGGTGAAGTAGGGTGCCAGCACAATTTCCAGAACCTGATGCTGGAGGCACTTGTTGCGCTGCTACAAGTCAGGAAAAAACATGGTAGATTTCAAAGCAGTTTAATGTTTAAATCAGATTATTTTTAAAAATTAATTAAAGTTAAATAAACATAAAAATACAATTTATTTAATGACTGAATTAAAGTGGGTCAGAAGTGTAATGGGTAAGTCTTACCTGTAGTCAGCTAGACTTTTCATCCAAAGAACAGAATTTTCTTTTTTTTTCTCTCCCTCCTTCCTCTTTGTGTGGTTCTCCACAGCTGTTCAGGGAGGGTGGGAGGTGCAGTCCTGGGGGCTCCCCACAGTTCTGGGCATGGTGGTCACATCCCTGAATTGCTGGGCAAGGCTGAGGTCTGTCCTGTGCCACTGCATCTCATTTAGAAGGAAATGTGCTTATACTGGGAACAAAGGAGGTTTGGGGCCTGTTGGTAAGTTCCCTGGTCCGGGCAAGGGGGAGCTGGGCGAGCTGGGTGAGGTTTGCTGCACCCCTTACTTACCTACAGTGTAAGTGTGTCCTGTGAGTCTCCAGCAAACCAAGTCAAGGTTTTATGTATGTCTGAAAGTATTTCCATCAGGGTGAGAACTGGAAATTATTATAGCTACACTTTCTAAATATTAAAAAAATAATCAAATTGACAGCTTGACCACAAAATCCATATAAATCCTTTAGAAATGATTTTTGGAGTATTTGAGGATTTGTTGTATTGACTGAGAGTTTTACTGACAGAATTAAATCTTGTAAAAGTTCTTCAGTTCAGCATGTGGTGGGGGTGAGTTAATGTTGTCTTGCTTTGAAAGAGCAGGGCAAGTACCACGTATATGTGGGGATGACAGGCAGGCAGGGAAAGTGAAGGACCGAGTACATCCGGAGATAAGATTTTTCTTTTGCAAATTCACATATATATCTCGCTACAGGTGTGTTTACCAGTGCTATTTACTGTCCTGTTAATGATCCTGGTACAGAAACAAAACCCATGATTTTGTTCTTACGGACCAGCTCTCACTCTTCTAGCTAAACATCTTCCTGTTATTTTCCGATGGGTGATAGGAATTTGTGTACCGGTGATACTGTGAACCTATGAACCGCAGCCTGGCAATTGTGGTCACAGGTGCCAGAGATGAAGAATACTAAATCACGGGTGAGCCCACCTTCCTGCAAGTGCAGGCAGTAGCTCCAGGTCTTTTGATACCACCATTTTCCTGTTGAGGAACCTGTAGTCACTGTGCATGATTTAAGAATAGAGGTACAATTAAAGAGCCATCCCCATGCTCCCTTACAGACAAATGTGTATCTAATCTTCTATAGTAATATATTAGGGCTTAGGAAAGGATCTCCTGAAATTTCTCCTTGTTCATCTTTACCTCTCTTGCTCCTCCAATATTGATTGTTTTGCATGGAGGTGAATCTTATCTGGCTCTTCTTAGCATGTCTTTTAGCCAATGTACATTAGGTGCAGTTAAAATACTGATGTGATCTGTGTGACCCCTCTAGTATGAGTAGTTACCCTTAAATTGTTGGGACTACTCAACAGAATGCAGATAAAAACATGGATAAACCTTTGCAGATGCACAAGTTGTTTGATTAGTTTCATTAGAATGAGAATTAGTTTTTAATGTAAATTGGTTTTTTGCTTGCAAAGAAAGCTACTAATGATTAAAAAGAGGATACAAAATCAGGGTTTTTTTTTTTCTGTAAAGAGGTTCACTAAATTGGTATGTCTGTATAGTTTGCTTTAATGCATCTACTTAACTTAAATTGCTGAATTATCTTTCAGGCATAGGATTCCCAGGTTCTCTAAATTGTTCAAATGTACACTGAGACAAGACTTTCCAAAGGATCTATTTAACAGAGCAGGGCATTTATCTCGGTCTCTAAAATTACCTTTAAGAAAATGTCCTTGAGTTAACCGGGGCCCTTTTCCCAGGGAGATAGATGTCCACTCTATTCTGGACTGAACATTTCCGTTCGACTGCAGTGCAATCCTGCAGGCATTCTGTGGCTGGTGTGTGTGTTGTCTCGGGCTGCCTGCCTGTCAAAATGCCTTCTCGTTTACCTCGCGTATTGAAGAACAGTACCTTCTGATGCCAGCTTCTCCTGCATTGCCTAGGGTTGAACCCATACTGCCCGGGCTCTGCGTGAGGAGGTCTGGACCATCCGCAGTGGTCAGTCCAATTACTTTGTCTTCCCAGAGCATCCTTCCCCCTGAAATAATCCTGCCAGACTTCTCGTGAGCAACATGCTTCCTTCAGTCCTGCTGCGGGAAATGCACGCATGTGTCTTCCAAGTGGGCTACGAATCAGCTCCAGTGGCGTTCAGTGGGAATGCCTGGTGTCTGTCTACACTGAACGGCATTATGCAGTGTAGTTTGGTCTATCAGAAATATAGGGTTTAAACAGTGCAAAACAGCAGTGAAGTCTGGATATTGATTTTGTACTTCTCACATTCTCCTCAGTCTTTAAACAATGGATTAACCAGGCTCTTTTTTTTCATTACAGTTACATGGAATTGGCTTTTGCAGTCGATAGACATTGGTCCAGGCCACCTTCCTGAGCCCCTTACCTTGCAGGAAGATTTCACGCTGCTCTGTGGCTGCATGGGCAATGCTCCTCAGATCAGCCCTTGACATCTCCAAAAGCACAGGCTACTTCCTTCCAGCATGTCTTCTCTGCACTTACAGGAGGTGGCCACAAAAATGGACCCTCGGTTGCCTTGGTCCCATCAGCATCAGTGCTACTTCCATGGGAAAAGCCTAACGGCATGACTTTATATCAGCCAAAATCTGAAATCCTCCTTTGTGGTCCACAGGAAGGGGGTGAAGTCAGCTGTTTTCCGCTTAGGAGTTAGTGAGCTTCAAAGGCCATCTATAGAAATGAGATGAATAGTAAGTCTTAATCCTATGTAACAAATTAGGTTTTTGTTGCTATTTAAAACTATATTATTGAAAAAAGAAGGGCATTCACTGGAATATAAAAATGGTGGAGGGTGGTGGAAGAGAGTGGTAACATAGTAACTAGACCCTGTGGCATTCGCTTCCTATTGCCTTTTGGTCCCTTCCTTTCTTTGATGTAGTTGCTGGCTGTACCTCCCTTAGGTGGTTCGATAATAACATTATCTTCTCAGGAAAAAAAAAAGGTTGGCAGTTGTGCATTCATTATGCTGTGAACTTTTAATGAGAAATTAAACTGTAAAAGGAAGGTGATGAAACCAAGCCCTAACGTTACTCCACTGAAGTTATATTTGGATGAATTCAGCCCTGAATTTGCTGGTCATTTAATATGATAGTCCTTGAAAGTATTTTTCTTTAATCTTTGTGCCTCATTAAGAAGAATAATCTCAGAGGTAACAAAAAATAATATATTTTTTGAATCTACTTGAACTTGTGTTTCATCAAGCAAAACTATTTCTCTTAGCATTTCTCCTGTAATGCTCACTTATGTAAGAAAAAGTAAAAACAGTCAACCAAACCCAACTCTTCCTATGCCCTGAATCTGTGGTCCCAGGATCAATAGGGAGATTGGTTTGCAATGAGAAAGACAGTGAGTTAAAAATGTCTATTGAATTCTTGGTTTGCAGCAGTACAATGGAGAGCTTGCAATTGTATTTCCTGTTAGTTGGAGAAGCTGGGGGAGGATAAGCTGTTATAAAGTAAGAAGTCAATATGAAAGTGAAGTTGTGCCTTTAGCAGTGAGGGATTATAAATCTCAATTTTGATTTTTAATTATGTTGATGCATTGCTACTATTAAAGGACATTTATGAGACTTAGAATTAGATGTCAAGAAGACATGCTTACTGTCTAAATAAGTAAAATTTATGTGACAATTTAAAAGCTTCTTCAGACAAGGGAAAAAGACTGAGAAAAAAAGAACTCAAAAACATTCAAAACACATTTTTTGTGTGTCCTAAGACTAATTTTGATATTTGGCTATTAGAATAAAATGGGATCATCTTCTGTTCAGCAGTCAAACAGGGAAAGCAGTCATTTTCACATCATAATTGCATGTTTGTGTAGGAACCATTCATTTTTTTATGTCAATCACACAGATGTTAGAGAAGAGTCCAGGACAGATAGATGACTTCACAGCAAACTGCCACATTCATCATTCTCGTGTGGCTTCTGGTGATCTGCTTGTTGCCTCAATGGTGACACTTATGGCTTTCTTTCCATTTCTTATTTGAAGTGAATGTTTCTGTGTTTTGATTCCCCACGAGGATCTTTAAATGCTATGATGCTGCAGTGAACAAATAATATTAAAGAACTTTTAAAGTCACAACTTTACTAATTGATTTAATTTGGTTCATTTTTTTTGAATATACTGTCTTAAGCACCTGTTGCTAACACGGAGGGGTGTGATCGCAACATAGCTTGTCATGAGCGAACGGTGTAGGGGCATGGAACTGTTGAGACTCTCTTAGATTGGATCACAGCTTCCTGCTGTTGCCCGTACTACATCACAAAACACCATTCAAAACCTGAAAAACTCAAAAGAAGCAATAAGCAGCTGTAGCAAACCTTTCGCTTGAATGGTAGGAAGTATAATAAAAAAACAGTATTATGCACAATAGGCAAATAAATAAGTTATTGGAAAATTCTGCTGCTCCCTTCTAACTTGCTGTTCCTTATTTCCTGGAAAAAAGCATTTTGGAGTGGTAACGGAAGGAAGACAGAAATGTGGTTATATGACAACTTAAAGAGAACATTTAGCTTCATTTGAGCAAAAGATGTGTGTTCAGCAAAAGATTGATTTTAACTTAGTTTTTGCTGTTGATAAAACACACAGAGAGAGACCTCACTCATGATAAATTTCCCTGTGTTCAGAGTTATTTAATTTCTCTGTTGCTGTGGACTATTCATCATCTCAGTGCTTATTTCTTATAATTATTCAGCATATCTCAGATTGGTCATGTATTCCAGTTTCTCTTCTGTCATCGGCAGACTAAAACCATAAAACTCCCATGTAGCCACTCAAATGCTTTTTGATTCTGACAGGACATTTTGGTAAACAAAAATCCATCATTATTAATTTTTGTTTCTAAGTAAGTGCTCTGTTGAAACAATTAGGGGGTACTAATTGACTGCTTCACACTTCTCCCAGTGTCAGGCTAAAAATTGAACTCAGCACCGAGTGAAAAATTTGCAGTCTACCAACCTCCAAACATCAAATGTTTCAACTGAGTCGCTGTGACATTGCACAAAACTGTTGAATTTTGCAAGCAGCTGCTCTCTTCCTAATGGTTAATAATATGGTTATGTGGGGTTCGTCTTCATTAGACCTCTTAGGCCAACTGTGGAAAGATGCCAGTAACACACAAGCTTCAATCCTCTTTGGGGTTGGACAGCTGTTTCCTCATGTAAACCTCTGTTTGAACGGGGGAAGGCTTTTAATGTCAGCAATGATTTTTTTACATTATAAGGTTGAAGGATTAAGCCAACCAGACAGCCAGACTTCGAAAAGAAACGTGTTGCACAGAGGCAGTCACAGTTGAGCAGGAGGGCACGCATGGGGCTTAAATAGCTGATGTGAGGAGTAACTATCCATGTAAGATGAAGCAAAGAACTCAGTCAATCAGTATCCCTCAATGAAGCTTTTTCTTTGAAAAAATGTTCTGTGTGCTTCGCTCCTGGCCGATGTGCCTATGTGTGGGGGGCAGCTCTGACATGCTAAACAATTTGTGGGAATCTGAACTTTGAACTAGCAGGTGGTCAAATGATACTAATTAATAAGAACTGAGTTTTGTCCCCAGTTTTCTGCCATGTAGGTGTGCTTTACGTGGGGAAGAGCAATTGAGTCTTTGCTCAAGTGACTAGGGAGAAGGAAAACAAAACATTGGAAATCAGTGGCCCTTACATGTACTGCTGCATCAGGTGGGCATGTCAATAGGCAGCCACTGCGGCGCTGCTTTTGGGTGGTAAATGGTCTGCGTCATAACGCAGCAACTTTTCTGTGGGCCCAGGCCCTGCGGTTGAAGGATAGAGCAAGAAAAAACCTGAAAGTGCAACCAAAAATAGTTGAGAAAGGAAGTCACGGAGAGAAATCTGATGTTTGACAGTAGGTTTGGACCATCTAGCTTTAAAGCCTAAACCTCAGTGAGCCTAAGGTAGGGCAGGAGCCCGTGAAGTTTGCAGAGCGTAGAAGTAACGATCCCAGGTTTCACGATCCAATCCAATCCATCTAGCTTTAAAGCCTAAACCTCAGTGAGACTAAGGTAGGGCAGGAGCCTGTGAAGTTTGCAGAGTGTAGAAGTAGCGATCCCAGGACAAAGGCAGCTTGGTTTCACGATCCAATCCAACCAAAAAAGAAGTAATGCCAGTGGGGCTCCCTTACTGTAAATGTTCTGTAGGAGGTGGATGTACAATATCCACTCTGCTCTGAGGGATAGTAAACACACCTCCTAATTCTTGAGTAAGTGTATGGGCCACCAGGCTCCAAGGCACTCTTTATTTTTTTGTTCTTTCAGTTTATCACTCTAAATAAACAACAAAACTTCGATTGAAACAGCAACTGTGACTCAGTTATTCTATTTTCTAAGTAAATTTCTTGATAATCAACATTGTTTTGTTTATGTCCTCCTCTTGCTTCTTCTTCCAGTGACTATTATTTTGTTGAAAATACGAGGGCCTGAAGGAAGAGGAGAAGAAGGGTCTGCAGGCTACTGTCTTTCCTAGTAGTCAGGATAGTCAGATGAGAGCTTGGGTAGCTTAGTTCATACTGAGCATTTGCCCAAAAATATTGGCTTAGCCTCTGCCCAGGCTACTGGAGATCTGCTGGCAAGCCTGGAGACAGGACTCTGAGACACAGGTGGAAGGAGCAGCATCTGGAAGGAGAGATACCAATAAAACACAGAGACAGTAGGAATAGTGAGAAGGATGAATGGAAACCCTTTCATGCAGCTACGGAGGGACACTGGGTGAGGCTGAAATACAATGTGAAATACAGAGCCAGAGCAGGGTGTAGTAAGATATGGAGTGGGATAGATAAAAGCAAGTTAATGCTGTGGTTGTAAGCCAGACTCTGATGCAATCAGTCCTCAGTTTGATAGGACGAAAGAAAATGGCTTCAAGTTGTGCCAGGGGAAGTTTTCATCCGATATTAGGAAAAATTTCTTTACTGAAAGAGTGGTCAAGCATTGGAACAGGCTGCCCAGGGTGGGGCACCTGGTGGAGTCACCATAACTGTAGATGTTCAAAGAATGTGTAGACGTGGTACTTCAGGATATGGTTTAGTGGGCATGGTGGTGTTGGGTTGACGGTTGGACTTGATGGTCTTAGAGGTCTTTTCCAACCTTAATGATTCTATGATTTGGTGATTTCCATTCTGTGATAAAAAATCCTAACTCCACCCAAAGCTGCAGTTAACAAAAGAATACAAAACTGTCAGTCCCATCAAAGAATGTGTAGACGTGGTACTTCAGGATATGGTTTAGTGGGCATGGTGGTGTTGGGTTGACGGTTGGACTTGATGGTCTTAGAGGTCTTTTCCAACCTTAATGATTCTATGATTTGGTGATTTCCATTCTGTGATAAAAAATCCTAACTCCACCCAAAGCTGCAGTTAACAAAAGAATACAAAACTGTCAGTCCCAAACCTTGAAGTGAGGCAGCCAAGTTAACGGCCTTACTTGCTTACCCTGAATGCCTTGCAACAGGGCGTACTTACAGC
>NW_010525981.1:0-12916 GCF_000687285.1 Phaethon lepturus | reverse complement strand
CCCTGAATGCCTTGCACTAGGGAGTACTTACAGCTTGGTCTTCCAAACAAAAATAAGACATGTTAACAAGACAAAAACATGGAATCCCATGATCCCTCAAAAAAGAAAACAATCCCACCCTGCAAGGTGTGCAGAAAGAAACCTACCCACCTTTTTTTTTTTCCATATCTTATTGTTACAAGCACATGTTTTAGAGCTTAGCTCTGCTCTGGTGATAGAGATGTGTTTCAGCCTGCCCAACACTTTAAATGTCTCTCTGATTAGAATTAATTAACATCAGAGTGGTTTGTTGTCTTGTGTTAGAAGCACTGGAAATCATTCCCCAGCCATAGCAAAAATTTCCAGGATAGTGGTAGTCATACATTTAAGAACTGAAGTTCATGTTAAATTGCATGTAGTTGATGGAAAAATAGATTAATGCAGATGGAAGAAATTAGCCAGTGAATTAAAAAAAAAAGGGTCACACTCTGTAGTCTGGCAAATCATATGGTTTTTTTTTTAAAACCTGCTATTCATAAGGAGCTCAAGTGATTTGCTCTCTGAAATACAGCAAAAGCTGATAAATGAGTCACCAAAAGGCTTACAGACAGTGACCAAGCAAGCAATTCTCTGCTTGATAGGTACTAATGGGACTGCAGGGGCAACCTGCCATAATTGTGCTAATGGACCAGCAGAAGTCAGAGACCACGCAGAGCTCTGTCCACAGCAGGTCGGAGCTAAGTCAAGGACAGCACAGTGGGCTGGAGCCAGGTCTGTCAGAACTGGGTAGGCGCAGAAGTAATGCACTTGGGTTTATTTATTTTTTTTTTCCATTGCACATTTTTATATGATTTCTTTTGGGCAGGGTGAAATAGAGAACAGATTGGCAGTTACAGCAACTCACATTTTTCGGAAGTGCAGCAGAAGATCCTGACTCGGTACTGTCTGTGGATTAGCATCATTCAGAATCGGCTGTGAAAGGCTGAAGGTTTTGCTCACACTTCCTGAGCTACTCCCTTTTCCGTGCCGGTTGGTAAGGACAGTAAACATAGCCCATCTGCCATTCACTCCCCGGTTTTCTTGGGCAGAGTTTCATTTCTCTCAGATGGCCATGCTGGCAGTTACATTGAACCAGTACGTCTGGCAGGGCATTGCGCTTGCTGTTTGAGGAGGAAGCGCTATGCTATTGATGAATTTACAGTAAGAAGTCTAATCCTGGATTAATACGATACTTCCTTGAATAGGGTGGGTAAATATTTCGTGGTGACTTTTCCACCCACTCTTGTGGTTTTATGTAATTTATTTTCTCTGCTGCTGAGAAAATAAAAAGATAAAAGCAGCTTCAAATATTCTTTTGTCTCTAATCTTTCTAGGAGTGATAGGAGCAACTCTACCTCCTCAGCCACGTCAATGACATGTGAGCTGCAATCCTCTTTAGGAGTCTATTGACAGCTGGTTCATCATGTAAACCTCTTAGAGTGAAAAGCATGAACCTGAATTTAGTGAATCTGCCTGATAAAAGGAAGAGTAAACCCAGAATGGAGGGTAATAAGGAATGCAATTCTGTTCTCTCTGATGTGCCTTTAATTGTGTAAGCTAAACCAGCAGGGCTATGTTGTAATACTATGTAAATACACAGTTTTGTTGCACCCGTTGGCAGCATGTGGCCTCTGCCGAGCCGCTCCGTGCTGTACGTTGAGCCCCCCTAGTGCTTTTCCAGCACAGGCCAACAAGAGCAAATGCTCTATGCAGAAGTGGCACAACAGAATTTGTGCATTTTAGACATTGTTTTTGGCTCGCAACTACCTGGCATATTTTAGTCTGTGCCCAAGCTAAGCCAGAACTGTAAGGAATAGTGACATTTCAGAGTAAAAATTTCGAATCATCATGTGGAAAACTACTGTTTCTAACCACAAATAAAATGGCAACAAGCACCCATTACAAACCTGTTCTTAGTTGTATGACAGTATTGAAGAGGATGATAGGGCCAGAAATATTCCAAGTAGCCTATTTTGACAGAAGACAGACTGTCCTTGGCAGAAAAGAATGACAGATTGTCATAAGGATTTGTACGTATAGGTATCATGCTAATCAGAGTTTTGAACCTATAGGTCTGTCAAGAAAAGTTGAAATAGCTCCACTGATGTCATTAGACCTGTCATGCTTTCCTTCAGCTGGAAATCTGATGTTTGTGAGACAGAACACACAAGAACTACACATCAAAAGCAGCTAACAAATGTACCAATTTATTTACAATTTAGAGTAGGATCGATCATTTAATTTTCTCAATATGTCAATCCAACAAATTTTTAGGCTCAATCAGACAGGATGGAGAAAAGGGAATTCTGGCTCTTCATCCTTGTTAAACATAGTATGAATCTGGGGAGATTTAGGTCATACATATAACGCCTTGAGATCATTAAGTATTGACACCAGCTTCCTTATATGTAACGGATTTTATTTACTCACAGAATTAATCATGAGGACCCTACCCGTGTTGCATATGTATCTCTTCAGGGACAAGGTCTTCATGGTATCATGGTCTACATCGCATTTAGTCTTCATTAATAAGAAAGTAGGAGCATATCTTGTTCTATTGAGGTTACAGCATTTGTTATTGATCAAAATAAATTAATATATAAACTGGAATAACACTGCAGAGCTGAGACTCTAACCATACCTCTTGCAACAAAGAACAAATGTTGATGGAGTCTATCCTTCCTTTCTAAATCAGTGGCCTTTTTTAAATTTAATATGCTTTGTCTTAAGTTAAAATCTGTTCTTTTAGCTCTGCCATGTGTCATGACATTTTTTCTCTCCAGCCCACGCTTTTTCCTAATGCTTCTGGAGGAGATAATTCCCATAGCTTTAGTTCTTCCACTATTCTGATTAACTTGCACATTGCATAACCTTAAAATAGTACAAAATGATCTTTTTCTCTGTGACAATGTGCTGTGGACTTCTGCTTCTCATAAACATTTCTTTGTTTGTTTTTAAAACATTTCTTTGCAATTGTAACCTACTTCTAAGTGACATGATTCGAATGTGATTCCATTATTTGTCCTTTAAAGCTGTTATTTTTGTGTAGAGGAACAAGTATTATTCTGTGTTGATTCTTGAGATGCAGAAGAGCTACCTCTACTTTAACTTTTAAGAGCAATGTCTGGTTATGGGCATTTTAATCTCTCTCTCTTTTTCCTTTTTTTGTTACTTTGGTTACTGCTCCAGTGCCTAGAGTATCCACTTAGCTTTTTCCTTTGCATTTCCCTATTGTCAGAGTATCCTTCAGTTTTCCTGCTATGTCACACTCTAAGAATAATCTCTTTTTGCAAACTGCCTGTGCAGACTGTATTAAAAAGACATTTGTTAGTGCAGTGGTTGTTTATCTTGGAAACAGTCTCTGGAGCTGTTTTATTCAAAAGATATATGTAAGAAGCTGTGTTTTGTTAGTACTTTATCCGATGTTCAGGCATCTGATGAGTGTTTCAGGCTTCTCTTATTTGGAGGTGCTGTTAATTCAAGAGCACTAAACTTTTTGATCTGTTTGAGTTTATAATCAAATAGCTGTGTAACTGTCTGGTCCAATACATAGCAAAGGACGAGCTTTGCTTTTTTTATGAAAAACCTGTTTTTTCATGCTTTTTTTCAAATGCTAGCAAGTGTTTTTGACTGCAAATTAATAGATTATCTGCCTGAAGAAATAAAACACTTGTAAACTTTCTTCTGTCTTTAATAGTCTGAATTATCTGTGCTTCACAGTATCTCTGACAGGGTGGGAGCAGTAACAGAGATCCTTCGTCTCAACTTCTGCTTTTGGAGACAGATGTATCTGTCTTGCTTCTTTAATGGGGTTCATTTGTAAGGACCTACTGTTTTTTTCCTTCTCTCTCTTTGTATAGCAGCTTGGAGCCTTCTGCCTTAATAAGGAGAAGAAGACAGAAAGAAGCTGATGACAATGGGCAACCATGTCAGCATGGGGTTTCCCCTTTTCTGCAGATAATCTTAAGCTGAAGAATTTTTTTTTTTTTTTTTTTTTTAAAGTCAGCAGCACTGACACTTCTCCTTTTCTCTTTTCTTTTTCTTTGGGAGCACAGAATGAAATTTTATTTACGTAATGTTATGTCTGGATGGCCAGAAATTTTCATGTGTATGCGAAGACTTACTGTCCATATGGCTACTGAGCAGGATCCTGTCTTTTTTTTAGTAATCAATGTCCAGGATTTATTTAGCTTTGGGACAGTGCTGACTTTCAGAACGTGCATAGCAAATATTGTGGCATTTTTGACCAAGAATATGTTATTTCAGGAGCAAGATGGAAGGAAATAATCTCTGTGAGACTATGGAGTAACCAGAGTATCACTCTCTGTAGGGCTAAAGGGAACACAGTGTTTGAGAAGAAAGAGTCTGGCATCTGTGTGACTGGGAGGGAAGATGTGCATTATTGCTATCAAGAAATATGATGTATAGATAAACTGTGTTGCCAGAGCAAAGCCATCTGCCATGTAGGAAAAGGAATTTCCTTCTGAACTGTGAGAGGCATGATTTTGTTTTTTTGACTTTTCAGTGCACAGGAGTATGTTCTTACCTGGAGAAGGATTACAGCTTAAATCAGGAGGAAAGGAAGCTGAAATGGCATCATTATTCTTTGTTTTTGTGATGTTTCCCCACTTGGGGGGGCTCTTACTGAATATAAATTGCATGCTACTCTGCATGAGACAAGGAAATTCTCAGTTTTTTTGGAATGCATTATTTATAACCCTTCAGTTTTGGATTTGATTCTTCCTTTTTTTTCCTTTGAGAATCTCAGTTAAATGTGTTTATGGACTCAGATCTTGTGTTTCAAATTCATCTCCAATTGGCACTGAATGAAAAAGCTGTGTTTTAAAGGTGCTTGTTAACAAAAATTAGATAGATAGCTCCTTCTCTGACATAATAGCCTTGAGGTATCTATAGATATCTGATGCCTTTCAAGGCGGAAAAAAATGTCTGGTAGCAAAATGTAACTGTGGAATGAGTTTTGTGAGGTTTGTAAACTGCATAAATTAGTATGTTACAGTGATCTTACTGAAGGGCTGTTGCAGGGAAGAACATCATCTTCGTGAGATAAAAGTGCATTTATTCTTGAATAGTTTCACTGAATATTCTCTAAATGTAAAAACAAAGATTGTATTATTATCAGCTATCTTTTTATTCTGTTTGGTTTTCTTAATTTGTTCCTTTGGGATTGTCAGTACTTTAAAGATTTTTGTCTCTGATATAACTCGAGGTGGAATGCCATGACCAGTGATGTGGATTTACTCTGTATTGGAAGTTACTTTTTAGGAAGTTATAAGGAAACCCTGTTTGGAAGGACTTTTTGGTAGATCTTCATATTTCTAATAAACAGCGAATAACTTTTTTAGTGAGGTCTTCTGTATGAAAAAGAGATTTCACCTAAGAGCAAACAAAGTGTACATGAAAAAGGTATTTTCTGGTACACTGTAATATAGACTTTGTTTGTGTGAGGCATGTACATTATTTAGTGAAGAAGTCTTTCTCTTATCTCAAAGTTAATCCTCCAGGTTCCTTGTATAGCCAACATGGAGACACGGAGGATGAAGATGATTTGAAGAGGTCTGTCTCTTGCCAGTGACTATAACTATCCTAGACCAGATTTCTAGATGGCAAAAGTTATATGAATAACCTCAGTGTCTTATGCTCAGTCAGAACCTGAAAAGGAATTCTTAATACCTCCATTATAATTAAAATAACAACAACAACAACAAAATAGAATGGAAATACTTCCATTATAGTGAAAAAATACCCATTATTTTATCAACTTAGTAGTGTTATTTCAATATACGATAGCTATAGCTCCCCCTACAAATTATTTATCTTAAAATTTTACTGCTGTTTCTTCTCTGTCTACTCTGAGTACTGTGTCTCATGCCCCAGCTTTGGAGCAAATTTTAGCATTTTTGCTGGGTCCAGTCCACTGAGATCAGGATCTACATAAAGGCCATATAAGTTGTCCTAGTTATATTGTGATACCTTACAAGAACCCGACTATTTACCAGATATGAAGGTTCTTGAACTTGCCTTGTTTCATTTTATTGTGACCAAAAGACAAAGTGCAAGTCCCAGGAAGCTTACAATAGTTGGGATCCATCATGGTTTTTTTTAAAAACAAAGCTTCATTTGATGATAACTTAATTGCAGTGGCCTGTTGCTTGCCTTCACCTCCTCTCTCTAACATCTCTCCAGACACAGAAATCAGTCATGTTTTTTCATATTGTTAATGATCTTTTTTTGTAGCTCTGTCTGACTTCTTTTTTTTTTAACTCTAAGCAGTGCAGACGCTTTGTTTTTAGTGACAATGTTACTTTTTTTCTTCAAAAGTTGCAGGTATGAATAATGATATCTCCAAATTCTTGGAACTAAATGTATGGAACTACAATTTTTAAAGAAATGTTTAAAAAAGAAGAAAAATAGCTTCGTCATGACTTCATCTTTAAGTATAGCTCACTAATTACTCTTTTCAATCTCCAAAACTGGGGTGAGTGGCATAAGAGTATATTATAAGACTATGCAAGGCCAGAAGCACAATTAAGTGTGACAGCTTGTCAGTACATCGCTTGGATTAAGGAAAATTGCAGCAAAATAATCCCATTTCACCATTTTGGAGGAAAGTGTTCCCTTATCTGGGAAGTGGCCAATGGTCATCTTTTAATAGTGCTCCCTTTTCTTGGATCATCCTTAAATTCAGCTAGTCTGAAAGTGAATCTTCATACTTCAACATATGTTCCCCCAAACCTTTGAGACTACAACATCATATCGCTGTATGGTCACATCATCCAGTTGTTTCTCAGACCTATCTTTCTGTTTGTGTTTCTGTCATCCAAGAGCCCCATATTGCATCTTTAAAAGAGTCTGATCAGATACAAAGTTAAAGCAATAAGTTGTGACCACTTTCCTAACTTTTGAGATTCTTGGAATTGCCTCACAGACTACAAAAAAAGTGTGAACCAGCCTTTATTTGTCATAAATTCAGTTAACATCAGAGCTGATTAAGCTAAAAGCCCATCATGAATGCCAAAGAGAAATGCTGGCATTTAAAACCAAGCTTGCAGGATATGCTAAAGTATTACAAGTGCAGCCTTATATAGTGTTGCTGATAAATTGCTTCCCTATAGCAGATTCATTTTTCAGTGTGCCCCGCGGCATTTGAGAATAATACCTCTTAACAGGTTATCTGTGTAATCCATAGAGAAACTGGGGTTTTGGAATTTGGACCACTACCAATACCAGCTACTTCTGCCTATTTCGAATTTGCAGCTTGCTGGCAGTTGCCAACAGCTAAACTGTTTTGGCAGTACTTGCTCCTGAAATGTATTTTCTCCTTCAGACTGTCTGCAGTTTTTGCATGTTCTCTCCTGTAGCTTTCCAATTTTCTTTGCTGAAGCAGAAAATGGAGAGGAGGAAACAGCAGCTATGCCTTTTCAGTGCAACTTCTCAATCCTTCAAAGGGTAGGCTTTTTGGACCTGCCCCATCACTGGGCCCTGCTGGATAGTCATGAAGATCTGAGCTGGCCTGGATCCCCATCCCTGTCCCATCCCTCATCCCTCTGCCCTCACTGGGTGTGTGGAACTGATTGGGGAGGTCATGGTCCCTGGTTGGGGAGGTCATGGCCCTGCCAGACCCATGGCCACCCTCTGCTCCTGGCTCCCTCCCACAGGGCAGCCGGGCCTCATGGTGCCCTGACATGGGAGTGGAAAATGTGTGGAGAACAGCTTAGTCCTCTTAGGTAGAGTCAGAGGAGCTTCAGGGCAGCTTAAGCATCAAGTACTTTCTTTTAGTTTCACCCACTGCAGTTAGGTCCTGGTCTGTTAACCATGTCCCGATGTCTTCTTGGTGGAGGCAGGCAAAGATTCCTGAGGAAAGGGAGTTACCAAGTCCTGGAAGTACACTAACACTACAAAACCTGATTTGATTAAAAAAAAAAAGAAACACCGGAAGCACTCTATTTTCCAAGCTATTTCTGAGCTTAAAATTGCCCTACTTCTTAAAATAGCAGAAATGAAGGAGGAGTACAAAAGAAGGAGGAGAGACTACCACAGGCTCTTGGAAGACATATTCACTCTCCAAATCCAGCAGAAGTGAATGAAGCAAGCACATTGTCTGTGCCCTATATCAGGAACAGTTTCTGTGGAAAAGCTCAGCACACGTTTCACTACATCTTTCTTAAGCATGTTCTTTATTTTCCTGGGGTCTTGGCAGACACTTCTCAATATAAGACCTGCCGGTTGGCTGTGCCTCTTGCAGTGTGTTGCTGTCAGGTAGCACCAACACCGCAGTCCTCTGGGGAATCCTGTACAGTCCTGTCTAATAGAAAATTAGGAAAGTCAAAGAGAAAATGAGTCTGTATTAAGTAATGCTTTCATTGCTAAATTTTTCTGACATCTTAATGGTGCCTGCTTTTAAAGGGTCTAAGGGTTATTTGCTGATTTAGTTGAAGCTACATAAAGCAGTCATCAGAAAACGTCTGGAGCCTGTTTAGAGATGTGAGCTCTGGAGTCTTTGATCCCTTTCTTGACTCTTAGTGTATCAGTTGACCGTACTTCATTTGTGATGGGTAGTCATAATAATTCCCCCATGATGTGCTACCACTGAAGAGAAAACATGATGGAGGGTTGTGTCTCTGTGTAGGCATATGTGTCATAATGTTGACGGATGTATGTATATAGCTGCTTAGTACACAGTAAGTGTTTAAAAGTTAAAGGCTATGATGTTGGTCAGCACAGTTCGTGCCATGTAGTCCAAAAATGGACCTTATCAGAGACTGACAAATTCCAAATCTGGTGGAAGAATATGTTTGAAGTGCGGTCAAAAACTGGTGTGGGTTTTTATGTTTTGTTTTTTTTTCCTTTGGTTGGTTTTTCGTAAAAGCCTCTGTTTTTCAATTTATTTCTGCATTGTGCTTGTTTATGGTTATGATAAGAGTAATTAGTTCGGTACATATGATTTGTATAAATATTCTCTATTCAGGGAAGGTGATCCTTCTGAAATTAGGCTTTAGCCTATTAGAATGTAGAAATGATAAATTAAAGTCTTACTGTTGTTACTAGTCTCCTGTATGATTAATTATCTCTCATATTCTTACTCTGGCCTTTCTCCTCCTCTGGGAAACTTTGCTTAAATTTTTGTTGCAATTGTTCTAATTTCTTAGCACAGTAGTATTCCTGGACTTTTGCTTAAGAGGCAACCTCAGACTTATAATGATTTTAGTGATTACTAATTCAGGGAAGCATGCTAACTTTTTTTTTCCTGTAGAGATTCTGCTTTTAATTTTTTAAAAATTTTTTATACAGTGAAATTTCCAGTAAGTTATGTTCAAAACTCTTGATGTTCTTGCATAGTACGTATGCTCCAATATCTACCTCTTGTTCAATTGTGACCAAATCCTTCCTGTAGAAGTGAGAATTATTTCTTTATGTTGTCATAAAAATAGCTCTTTTACTGATAGTTGCATGCACGACATAGCATATGGCAGATGAAGCATTATATTAGCTCATGTTTAAAATGTATGTTTTTTATTATAGAGAGTGAAAAAAGGCATTGTGTAGCATGATTAATCTTTTCAACACAAGGCTAAATAATAGATTCCAGCCAAAACTAGTGATTATTTCAAGTGTTTGCCAGCTAACTAGGATGAGTGTGGTCTTTTCCTTTCTCAGGTTCTTGTAGGATGCTTACCCTGCTGTAGTGTATTTGGGATTAAAATGTTGCTTATTGCTGAACGACAGTTCCTACCACAAAGTCTTCCTTTTCCTTTTGTTTAAAGTGGCATGTGTAAACGCATTAGGAAATGTCTGAAAATGGGGATGGGGACACAGGTCTGATGCTCAATGGCAGGAATTGAGTTCTCTCTTTGGACTTCATCCAAAGTCCCCTGAAGACTTTGGAAGTTATCACCTGCAGGTAGTGGGAAGCAGTGGTGTGTTGTAAGTGGAACCTGCAGCACTCTTCAGCCACCGACTCTGAATAACGTCCAAGGAGTCATCAGCCCATCAGTGGGAGCAACTAGAACCTCCCACATCTTGTCCTTTCTTCTCCTGCTCTCCATGTACCTCTCCACGTGGCCAGGAGGGCAGAGGGAGTCTGCTTCTCCTTAAACTGCTCAAGTAAGTGTAGGAGATGTGGTCATATCTCTGCTGTACGGCTCTAGAGAAGTACAAATTGCCACCAAAAGAGTGTGAACCTTGCTCATACATGGGAGCAGTGGCACAGCCACTTGTTGTGGGGGTTTCTACAATAGATGCCGGGGAGTTGCATTTGGACCCTCATATTTTTTAATCTTGTGGGTGAGATTCTTCTCCAGCTGCTGTCAGGAAACTGGAGCTTCATCTGTGGACACCTCCATGACTTGGCAGGACCTGCTGTATCATCTGGGGTGTAGACAACCCCTCCTACGACGCTGGTTCCTCTTTTGGGTTACTATGGAGACAGTCAGAAATTGTAATTGCTTGAAAGATTAGCGATGGGAATGTATGACTTTGACTGGAAGTAACCAGCTCAGAAAACACACTTCCTCAGAACAAACCTTTACTCCTGCAGAGAAAGCCAAGGTCTGTATAAATATGCTTTGTTGGAACAAACCTATACTCCTACAGAGAAAGCCAAAATCTGTATATACGACTGTCACAGCAGCAGCCAAGTGGTTTAAGAACACAATCTTCCCTTTGAAAGATTTCTCTTAATTAAAAAAAACATGCCCAGCTGTTGCAAATGTGAGAATGAATGTGGCCACAGCTGTGGCTGTACAGGAGGCAGGACATGCTCTTTCTGATGTTAATTCTACATGGATTTTTCCTTACGAGTGATCCTGTGTAAGTCTTTGAAGAAGTCCTTGTCAAACACTTTTTTTCCATAGATTTTGGTTTTAGGTTTCTCCCATCACTTTTGAATGAAAGGGAAATGAGAATGTTGATTTTTTCTGTGAACATCTATGTGCATATCTACATATAAATGTATAAATTTGTAAACATAATTATTTCATGTCTCTTCTTGTATTTGATGTATAAAATACTAATGATTTTTGACTCTGAACCATGAGAGAAGAAGAGTGGACACAACCGGTGTTGAGCTTCCCAGCTCCTCACCTGCACAGAATATAAACCCAGAGCAGTCTTCTCAGTCTATGAACAGGTCTGTCCACAGTGGGCTAACGAGCTGACCTGGTGATTAGCTCCTTGGTAATGTTGCTGAAGTAGAGATAGATTGCACTTCATTCTAGCATGTAGGTATAACCAAAGTTTCTAGCTCTTTTGATTGTGAAGAAACATTCAAAGTATAAATTGATCCTAGGTTTTGAAATGTGTCACACTGATTTCTTTCCTTTTATAGTGTCACAATTGCCAGCCACTTGCAGGGTTGAGGAGCACGAAGAATGATGCTAAGAGGGTGTTGAGCACTACAGACTCGTGCCTCTAATAGTAGGAGGTCTTTGGGCCTTCCTAAGTTTTGCTTGCAGATGATCTCTGTTATCATTTGATGAAGTGGGTGACTAAATTGCACCAAAAGTGTCTCTGCATAAGTATGAGAGGCACAGAGGGGCTTGCATTAGGCTCCCCATTCAGCGATGACTTTCATTTTTATAATCCGTGCTATTTCTTCATGATATTTTTTCAACCTTCCTTTCTAGAGCTTTCAGCCTTCAAGATTCTTTTATGCCCTAATTAGCTTTATTGTTTATATTACTCTCATTCTCTAATTAGAGTAATCACATCACGGGGGAGTTGAGGCTCTTCTGCTTTTTCTCTAATTATTTTTGTTTTGTCAAGCCTGGCTGTTTCCTGCTGCTTATTCTTGTCCATGTGTTTTTACTCTCTGTAAATTGATGTCGTCATGTACTAATTGTTTTCACTTTAACCAAAGACCTTTTCCATTTTTACTGTATTGACCATTCTTGGCAATCTGTGAAGCCTGCAGTTCCATTTAAAAGTGGCAAGACCTATACCAGCAAGTGAGGATAAACAAATATGAGAAAGAAAGTGAAGGTGATGTCTTTAACTAGCCTTCTGGATTCTTCACCTCAAGTTCTGTCATTTAAACCACCTTCCCCCAAATCTTTATCCTCTGTCACAGTAGTTACTTTGCCTTTCAGCACTCTGCATACTGGTCACTCACAGTAGTGGTGAAGACTTGCTGAGGTGGAGGATTGTCAGTAGATACATGCGTGCCTACGTAACACAAAGCAGTGTTGGTATCAACCTCTAACAGTTAGAAGAGAATGGAAGTTTTTGTAGAAAGTCTTCTTGTTACTAATCTCAGATTTTGCACATGTCCTAGGAGGAAAGGAAGTAAAGTAAGTGTGGAAAGGCTAATGGTATGCGCAATGTGAAGTTAGCTCAGAACAGCATATAGTATCTATTATTTGTAGCCTTTTTTGTGAAACAAGTGGCACAATTTTGTTTAAAAGCAGAAACAGCTAATCAGTCTTTGCATGAGTTAAAATTTCTGAATGGACAAGATCAAGGTTCACCATCACAATTCTTATTAACATTATCACCTTTGGATGCAAACTTTGAATGTAGTGGGATGTCAGGATTAGCCAGGAGCATATCAGTAATGCTTGGTGAGCACACATTTAAAGTCCTGATAGTGTTCTTGCTACCCTTATGGAGTCCATTTTGTAAAAGCTTGTGGTGGGTTGACCCAGGTGCCCACCAAAGCTGATCTGTCACTGCTCTCCTCAGCTGGGCAGGGGAGAGAAAATGTAACAAAAAACTTGGGTGTCAAGATAAGAACAGGGAGACATCACTCAGCAATTACTGTCATGGGCAAAACAGACTCGACCTGGGGAAATTAATTTCATTTATTGCCAAACAAAATCAGAGTAGGTAATGGGAAGTAGGGTAAAACAGAGCTGGGTAATGAGAACTAAAACCAAATCTTAAA
>NW_010525980.1:17654-23195 GCF_000687285.1 Phaethon lepturus | reverse complement strand
TGGACTTTCAGATCAAAACTGAAGTTCTGGTTTTCCTGGTAAGCATTCAGGAGACAGTCTGAATAGGCTGCCACTAGACAGTCTATTTCTGTTTCTGTCCTCCCTTCGCTTCTTCATTTACCCATCTTCTGATCTTGTTTCCATCCTGGATCTCTTACCTTCCAACTGTTTCTTCTGAGCATATGATCACAAAGAGAAACCATCTCTTTGGTCTCTGGGATGAGTTAGAACATGGTTATTTAGCTATTATATTATCTCCACTCAAAATTTCAGAGAAGATGCAAGAACATGAGAGGTTCATTTAAAAAATCCACCACACGCAACCCACAAGAAAACACAAAATGAAAAACAAGCAGTTATTTACCAATTCACATTGATTTGTGAATCAGACATGGCTGGCATGCAACTCAGAGGTAGATGTGACAATTTCAGTTTCTCCTAGAAGTCAACCATTAATCTTACAGTCTCATCAGGTGATTGCAGAAATACAGAATAACCTTGATTTTCTCATGTATTTAATTGTTAAAAATTAACCTTAAAATCTTAAGTATAAGCTCTCTTCTAAAACAAAGACTTATCTGGAAAATTTTCTTTTTCTTTAGCAGAAATGTTTTTTCTAGAAGGAATTTGAATGGGAGTAATGGACATCTGTAAATCTGGACATGTCCACTGTGCACTCACTAACCAGCTCCAAGGCTAACTTGCACAGATGTCCTGTGCATTTGCAGAAATTTCAGTACCCTTCAACGTTACTTCAAACTTGCTTCACACAAGAAAACTATCAGAGCACCACATGTGCAATCAGTCCTGTCCATGTGGGGCATGGCAGGGACCATGCACATAGTGCAAAGGGCATATCCGCCACGCCACAGAAAGCGTCACAGAAACTTAACTCTCAAGCCTAAAGCATATTTGCCTAATATTTGCAGCTCACCACATGTGCTTAAATAAGAAACAAAGATTAGGAAACAACACTTTCCTAGCTCAGAAATAAAACTGGCTCATGTACTTTGCTCACCGTACTTTATTCTACATCGCATACTTTGAGAATTTATAAAAACTTAATACAAATTACACTATTATCGATGT
Source organism: Phaethon lepturus (assembly GCF_000687285.1). Lineage (NCBI taxonomy): Eukaryota > Metazoa > Chordata > Aves > Phaethontiformes > Phaethontidae > Phaethon > Phaethon lepturus. The sequence continues at coordinate 22,106 of NW_010525980.1, read as the reverse complement.
TCTGGTAGAAATGTTCTACAACATGCTTCTGCTTCTATTTGAAAAGTAACGAAAATAAAAAATACAATTTAGTCTCACACTCTGATAAATGTAGATTAGCACTAGGAGCCGAGTAAACATTTGATCAATCAATGTCTAAAACTATAAACTAACAAGATGCTTTCATTACTATCATGTGTATAATATGGCTTGAAGTCTTTTATTTGCCTGGGCAATTGGTTGGCTCACTATCTAGTTATTTGCACAGTGAAATGTGCATCTCTCAAAAACAATTATGTTTAGAGGGTAAACCAAGACAAACAGTATGTATTAGATTGTATCTAACAAGGTCTAAGAGCACTTCGCTTCAGTTAGACATGCCTGATTTGTTATCCTTGTCTTGTAAAAAACACTTCATGGCTACAGCATGCAGAGTAGTGGATTTTAATAAACTCTAGTGACTTACACCCAGTGGAAGTCTCAGTATGATCCAATTAGCTTCTGAAAAAATAATTAATAAAAAGCAGTATTTCTAGTTAAATAGTACATATATATTTAAAAGTTTATGCCTATACTACACGTAAGACACCAGAGAAGACACAATACCTTCTCTGATTAAATACAATTCCGGAGAGCTTTTGTGCTGACAACTTTCCTTCAATTACATTCTATTAAAAAATAAACTGGGCGTGGGAAGGGGAGGAGGACAAAGTATTAAAAAATTATCATGTAATATTACTAATACTTATTAGTTCAGTGCTGTTAGTACTACATTCAACAACTGCACAATTTTCCATCACTTTAGCAAAGTTTTACTCACACCAAACTGTGCTATATTTTGAATTGATATGCCAGCGTACACTAAGCAAAAAAAAGTAAACAGAGCAATTTAAATAAATAAAACCTGACCAAAAAACCTGCTGCCTCTTCTCTCCTTACAGTTGGCTCTTGTCTAATGACAACTTTTGTTCCAGATCTTCAAAGTCAAGCAGGAGCTTTTCTGGGACAGCATGCCCTAATTAAATTCATTTGTGGTGGCCCATTTTTAAAGATTCAAATTAAACATTTTTTTGGTAGTTGAGCGACGGTTTCTAACTTGATTTATTACGCAATAATAATTCTCCATAGGCAGTAACTGACATTTCTGCAAATCTGTATTGACAAACACTAAAATATAACTTATACTTCCCAATTTCAGATATACATGAGGTCTGCAAAACCATGTTGCTCCTGAGTGACAATAGAGATAAATGCCCCAATTTCAAAGGAGGGCTCATAGGACATGGTCCTTCCTTGAAAAGTTTCCCTAGCTGAACTGCAGCCACAGTCAGGAGCGAGCATACACTGTAGCAAAGAAAGTACTCTGTTGTAGAATATAATAATCTGGAAAAAACTTAACACACATATTTTTCCCCTCTTTGTGACCTTCAAGGAAACCATAACATGGTTTACTGGCTGACAGTGATAGAGGAGGGTTTAGTAAAATGCCTCTTTGGAAGCCTTTAAAAGAATTTAGTATGGATGAGGTCAGGTATTAAAAAAAAAGAAAAGATTAAAAAAACCCCAAACTAAGTCTCATCCAGAAAGAGTTAAGATATTGAAAGCAGGTTACAGTGTCATTTCTGAAGTAACAGCAGAGTTCTTATTGATGATGTGCATTTAACTGTTGTGAGTCTGTAAAAAATGGGCTCAATATCATGGCCACAACGGGGGAATTCAAAATTTATGAGGAGCCATTTTGCTGAGTATTTTAGTACTACAAAATCAGTTCACTTGCTTTTCTTTAGGTTTTGTCAAAAAAGATTTTTCAGCTTTCTGACAATCATGGGAAAGACTCAGCAATACTATGAAAATTCCTTTAAGATTTCATGTTGATCCAGATTTTTACACCTTTGATTAAAGCAACAGAAGGGAAGAAATTTAACTTAAAGGGTTTAATAATAAAATATAAACTTAATTAAAATTGAAAGGCTTTCAGTCACTGAAAAGGTATTATTATATATTGATAATTACTTAGGACACAACTTGAGAGTCAAGGCAAGCAGAATTTGGGCCTAAGGACAGAGTACTATTATCTTTTAAATCATACCAGTAAGATGGTATAGTGAATTTTGTACCATCTCCACTTTATATTTCAGGAAGAAACACACACAGATTAAATGGTTTATGGTGTATGAATGATTTATGGTGCATGAAGCTTGGTGCTGGAGAGAATGAAAACAACTGTGAAAATGAGACTAAAAATAAAACCTTTGAATGATAAGCATGTCTCATAACATACTCTCTCTTGCATATTGTCAGTCAAACACAAATAATATCCACAACTGTTTGTGATCTCTGATACATCTTTCAACTTACTCCTTTTATGATCAAATTCTAGTACTTGTCTTAAAACTCTCTGTGGTAGCAAAGATCCCAAATCAAGCCCACATTTCCTGGAAAACATTTTTTATAACAGACTGCTCACAGATTCTTACGCACTTTCATTTTCATGTTCCTTCCTGATAAACCCATAGAATTTATTTTTGTAACTTGCAGGACTATGTTGAAGACAAGTCAACATACAACCGAGTATTCACAAGGTTCCCTGACACTTTCAGAGGTGTCAAACCCCATGTCTGGGCTTTTATCTGTTTTGTTGGCATTTGTTAAGGGAAGAAACCTCGCGCATTCTGACAGTTGATCAACAAGACACACTTTTGAAGGCTCTGCCTCAACACCAGCTTGTCACATATCTAGCAGAGAAAGGGCTTTTATTTTCAAAGGACAAAGCCCAAAGCTCCCTGAGTGGTACCACCAGGGATCCAGAGTCATCTGAACAGGATGGGGAAACCTGAAAGCCAACCTGTGCAGGAGACCTCACTTCTGGAGCAACTGCCTCCCACACTGCTCCCATCAGTGGTACCACGTGGGCAGTGAGGACCACACACCCAGGCACACACTGACCCCAACACCTCCTTGTGCCTGCCTCTCCCAGGGTCCGCTCTGGAAGAATGTACCATGAAACACACAGTGCCACATCTCAGACTTGCAAAGTTTTGTGTGAAAATTTTTGATAGATACTGCTGCATGAACAGCTCACTCTACTCTCATGACTTTGTGAGAAAACTAATTTTCTCTCCTGCTAATCACCTAGTAGCACCCTTGAAGAAAAAAGAACCCACAGAAGTTAGTCACAGCAGGGATGCAAGGCAACAATATATTTATTGCTGAGCTGAGGTCAACTACAAGTTAGCTACTACAAATACAATAGATTTTCTGGTATGCAGCTAAGAGGTTGTCCACACATCAGTGAAAAACAGTCCACAGACACATTTTAGCATCTCTGCTCCTCTAGGTTAGTTGGAGAAAGTGATGATTATTAATGATCCTTAGCAAAGGTTATGGAGTAGTTTCATATCAATACAGAGGTATAAATATTATAGCCACAATAAAAGCTCTCATAGTGGCCCGAATAAACCCTTGCCAGCTAGTTGTCTTCTGGATGTTCCTGGAGGTCCACTACACATCAGGGGAGTGCTCCATATGTGACAACTGGCATCCTGACCCTGGGACATCAACACGAAGATGAGAAACTAGTTTCAACGAGATCCCGGCACCATAGGCTAATGAGCTGAAGAATTTAGGCTAGATAGTTAAAGCTACCCTTCAGCTCCTAAAGCTATCCAAATAGCTCCTTTACTTACAGAAGCATTAAGTACTAAGAGAAGTATGAGCAGAGTACAATTTACAACAGACGAGTGACAGAAGTATACCAAAAACCAGAGGAAAAGCGACTGTCATCCAGAAGGGAACAGCATTTTCTGATGAGGCCACTAACAAAAGAAATTATTACACATTGGCTTCCCTGTGAATTAAAACTTACATTATGGACCAGTATGACCAAACCAAATCTGCTTTACTTACAGCAATAAATGTTTTCACAACACCTTTGTTATCTCACAGGTAACAACAACTCATCTCCAACTGCTGCGATGCCTAAATATTAAAATATTTAGCAACTTCTTACATTAAAGTTTTGAAAGATGTTATTACTTGCCTCAAATAACAAATTTCATGAGATTTACTTTTTGATGAGATACGTTGTTTTTCAACAAGTGATTGGATTTATTTCGTAGCTGTTTTTCCTTACTATGATTTGGCTGAGGAAAGAAAACCCTAAAAAATATGCTTTCTCTAAAATTAGACTGAACTTGCACTAACTGTATCAATATTCAGTTGTAGCGTCCAAGTTCAGTTTTCCCAATAAAAAGATACTGCCATCCTACCTGAGTGAGAAAGACAGACAGAGATTAGGAATACCTGATATAGTAATGAAACATCAGCAGTAAAATCAATTTCCTTACAAGTTCATAATAGAGTACTTCAAATCATAGAATCACAAATCAATAATCACAAGTTGGAAAAGACCTTTAAGATCATCAAGTCCAACTGCCAACCCAACACCACCATGCCCACTAAACCATGTCCTGA
>NW_010525980.1:0-17292 GCF_000687285.1 Phaethon lepturus | reverse complement strand
TGAGGGCCCCAAACCTGAACACAGTATTTGAGGTGCAGCCTCACCAGTGCCGAGTACAATCACTTTGCTACTCTTGCTGGCCGCACTGTTTCTGATACAGGCCAGGACGCTGTTGGCGTTCTTGGCCACCTGGGCACACTGCCGGCTCATGTTCAGAATAATAATAATTTAAGAAGAAAAAATATTGTAATGTTTATTTATAAGCATTAAATAAGTGTGAGAAAGTAAATAAAAGTGAGAAATAAAAAGAAGATAGTCCTAAATATTCTTAATAAACTTAAATATTCCCATATGTGTCAATAATATAATGAAAATATCCACACTATTTTGACTAGAACATATAGACAGTACAACAAGACAACCAGTTTTTAAATAAAAGGTATATTTTAAAGAAATTCACCTCAACTAAGATGAGATAATCTATTTTCTAAATTAAACATTCATATTGCTGTGCAATTTCTTAGCAATGAGAATCGCTTCTGTAACCATGATGGTTTCAGGGCCACGAGCTGTCTGCTCTAATCAACTCAAAGGGAATTCACAGTGAAGATCCTGTAAGACTTCAGTGTTACGCTCTGCCCACATTCCACTTTCTACCAGAACCCAATTTACCAACGCAGTTAGATTTGAGAAAAAGATAAATGAAATCATAGATCAATTTACACTTAATAAAACAAAGAAACAAAAAATCTATTAGGATCAAGCTTCATTAGACAAAAAACAACCCAGGAATTGTTAAGGCTATGGTTGAAACTACCCTGGCTAGTCTGGTCATTAATGCACCTTTCAGAAATTCCCACGCTCCATTGATGCTCCTGTAGTTATACGGAAGGGAACGCCTAAGTTCCCAAGAAATGAATTCGGAGTTAAAAGCTTTGTACCTTTTGATGTTCTTTTCAAGGCAAAAGGCCGAAGTGTTCAAAAGCAATTTCTCCTGCGGGTAAGGGAGTAGAATGATGTGTTTTACAGTGATACTGATGTTCCACTTATTAAAAAAAAAAATAGGTTATTGAATAGCAACTATTTGAAGTAAAAATTTAAGTCTTCAGATGCAGAAAGCATGCATCTCTAAGTATTAAAAAATGTCAACCGGGCTCCCTGAGCCTTGAATGTTGCCTTAACAGAAGAAAGTTCCAAAAGATTACAAAGTAACACAAAGTAATGCAAAAAGAGAAAGCTAATGGTTATTTAAAAGAAACAAACAAACAGGATAACCCATAGGTTTATAATTATTGTGACACTGATTCTGCAAATGTCATAGAAAGGTCAACAGTACATGCAATTATGTTAAAAAAAATACAATTATCCTTAATGCCAATAATTATGTTAAGACTGCTTATTTTAATGAGCTATGAGATTGTTTAATGAAAAAAATGCATTAACAAATATATTAGTTTTTCTTTGAAGTCAGTCAGTCAAGCATAACACTTATACTAAAAATAGATTAAGAACTAATTAAAAAATAAATCAAACAGAACTTCAAACATGGAATTGCTAAGCGATACTGCTGGACTGTTTTTTTGGTGGTGGTGATGGTTTTCTTTAGTTCTAAGAGGGAACAACAGACCCTTTTGATCTTGGCCTTTTGCTATTCTCAACCTTCCACAATCCAGAAGGAAACATAAAGTAACTGTTACTTACAATTTATAATATTTGCTAATGATGAAGTGGCTTAATTGTAAACAGTGATAGGGATTCATCAGGTGGCAGCTTAACCTGCTCTGCCTAAGCTACCTGGCATCAATTTTATCATGGATTTGAAGAGGGGAAAAAAAAAAAAAATCCCAAGTCTTACAGATCCCCTCTCTCCTCGTCTTCCTCCTATCAAACATCAAACACTGGTTATTTATGTTGGTCTTTTGCTGTGAACATCTGTTCAAACAAAATAGACTTTAGTTACTAAATTTGCACTGAGTATTAAAGATCAGAGGAAAATTCCTCAAAAAGAGACAAGTTCAAACCTACATATCTACCCTTTATAACTAATACACAATCTTTTCGTTAGGAATATGAAGCAGTGCTCTTCCCCCAGATATACAAAGAACCGATTCAAGAACAGCTAACTTAAGAGATTCCAGGAGAAAACTAGCAACTGCTTGGCTGGTGTCAGCACTTCGCATATTTTGAAAGCATGAAGAAAAAGAGTGCCTCTAGAGAGTCCAAGTATGTAAACTATCTCATGCCAAATCTAGTCAAAAGCATTAGATACAGTGGATCTAGATCTTGTAAGTATTTTTTTATTCCTACATTTGCATAACCACCACCAAATATTAAGACTGACTGTATCATTAAAGATGACTTCAAGGGCTCAGCAGCAGTCTGCACCTCCATCAGGGTCAGTGAGATCACCCTGGTGATCTCATCTACTATCCATCCCCATCTAAATCCATCTACTCCATGGTGTCCCACTTTGTGGGAAAGGCTCTCCAAATGCTAAAAGAGTTCACTTGCTCCTTACTCCCATCAAAAGTCATAATTTCATGCAACTTCAAAACTATTTGCAGTAGAGGCAGAAGTGTCAGAGAACTCAGATTTCAGGATTTAAAGTGTTGGCCAGAGGAGCCTGGTTCCTAAAAGATCCCGTCTGCCTAACAGCACACAGTATACAGAGTAACGGATCGAAATTTTAACAGATTTGTTTTGGAGATAAACTGTTTTCAAACTATTTTAGTTTCACTTGCTCTTCTTCTTAGCAGCACAGCGTGACAGTGTGCAGCTAATGCTCTGTGACAGATTTCGCCTGGTGGAAATTCCTCCCAGGAAGAGAGACCTCATGGCCTATTTCTCCTTACGGCAAATTTTAAGCAAATTAAACTGATAACCGTATCTTGAAAAACAATCCTGAGGACAGCATGGCTGATAGGACCCCCAGAGGGACACTGTCCATGCTACTAGACCAACACGACAAGTCACAGGCAGTGCGGTACTGTGGAGGGACGTGCTGCAGACCGCAGGCACCGAGGAACGAGGCAAGGAGGGAGCCGGCCACGGCCCCCGGGGAATACGGGATGCCAATTAAGTGGCAGCGAGGTCTCTGCCAGCCAGAGGGGTGCAAGCAGCCCCGAAGGCTCCGGGCCCCCCACCTCAGGCGGCTGCAGGGAAGACGGCACGACCGGAGCACGCGCCTCCACGTTGCACCTTCAGGTGCGCAACGAGTGAGTTTATCTCGTGGGTTTCCTGAAGCGCCTGTGACAGCTGGTGCGAAAGCCGTCAGAGATGTGTCTGCACCGCTCAGGTGACCCCAGCTACAGCTCTGGCCACCGCTCTGCTGCTTGAAGCAGTGGCAAGGGTCCCCATCCTGGCACCCCGCTCTGCCCTACAGCGACCAGGGAACGATGCTGGAGTAGGTCAGGGCTTTCCGACACATGGCTCATGGGTCACACGATGCCTCCAGCAACTGCAGCAGTGTCATGAGCAATGGGGCAAAAAATAATAAAATCAAGAGGTTATGATCAAGAGCAACCAAGAAAGCAAAGCATTTTTCACAGCAAGGATCTTGCTCCGTAAGGCTGAAGAGGGACCAGGGGTGCAACGTTGGCCTCTGCGAGACGCCAGGCAAGGACCAATTTGGCAAACTTGCCACAGAATACTTAACTTGAAGTCAGCTAATCATGTGAGATAACAAAATGATAAAACAGGATTAAAGTTCAGCAGTTTTTAATCCTATTTTGTATTAAAACCAGAGGGAAACCTGTAGCAAGAACAATCTACTAATGGAAAGCAGTTCAGGTCTCAGCTAGAGTTTAACAAGTGCTCAGCACTTTCTGTACGTCTTCTAGTTGGTTTAAAGTCAGGCACATGTTAATCCTACACATGCATATATCATTGTACAATATACAATGAAGGAAAACAGCCAATTCTTGCAGAAAAAGTCCATCCATATAATTAAATTATTCTTTTTTATCTTGAAAATTGAAATGTTAGATCTTTCCTCCTCTTACAGCCCCAGTTCAATGCAATTTAATAAATTATAAATTATTAATCATGGCTTTATTTTTTAAATTATCTTTCACATTATAAACATTCAAAGACTCTCATTTCTCTGTCTCAATCTTTTTGCTTATTTCTAACACCAACAAGGAAGAAGTATTCTCACATAAATCAGATTCCAGGACAAGCAGTGCAACAACAGCTCAGGCGAATTTCTCTACTTTCACCAACAATTTTTCATTCAGATAAGGAGCTATGGAGAAAATGACATCCCTGAGGAAGACAGTGCAATATTTCTGGCTTCATCCTGGCTGCGCCTGAGGCCGGTGGTAAGAAATGGCACCAGCCTCAGCCCCCTCAGGCTTTTGACTTTTTGTTTGAGGAATTTTTTTCATCCTGTGCCGCGCAGATGAAAGCCAATTAGCAGACAGCAAAGAAAGAAGCACAAGTCTTCATAGCTGTCAGACGAGCTTAGTTCAAGTAAAGATAACACCTACATGTATTCCTACTGTTACTGAAAATCCTCAGACTAAGTCTTGCCATCACTGTTCAAAGTGGAAGTCAGATAAGAGCTCTCACATCCAGTAAATGGGACCATTTCAGGAAGTATGCAAACATTTGGTTCTTCTTCTAACAAGAAGCAACTTTTCTCAGTATGAAAACAAAGCACAATTACTTAACGGGCCCCAGCGATGCTTTCCAGTTCATTCTTTCGAAAATAAAATGCAGATGTACCCTAGTTCAACATTAATTAATTATAAACAATATCACAGAGGAGGCCACAGCAAATAAATATCGGGTATTTAAGAAGCATTTCTTTTTAAAGAAAACAACAAAAACACAACATACACAAATCACAAAGCAAAAAAAACCAAGAGAAACCCACCTAAAACCTACTTCTCATCTGCCACAGCTTGCTGCTGGCAGCACTGCAGTGCAGGACTGAGTGACATTGGCTCCATCTCATGTACATCTCTTCAGATCTAATTACGTTATAAAAGAAAAGTGACATTCAGATTTCAAACACATTTTTAAAAATTTCTAGCTTACTTAAATAAGGAGATCATTGTTCTCCTTCTGTTTTATTTATTCTGTTAACATATCCTGTCAGCTGGAAAAAATTGGTTCAATCCTTTATGGTTTTTTTGGAGAGTCCAATATTCCTTAATACTATTGTTCAGATGCAGTTGAACTCATTACTGAAGTTTATTCAGCAAACAGAGGCTCTTTGTTGCACTCCAATGCTAGGAAAACAACAAATAAGAATGTCCCCACCCACCACAGAATAAAAGCCGTATTTTAAATGTGCTTATAAATTTATAGTGTGGAAGGACATCCAACCACACAACCGCCAATGAGTAACCATTCAAACACACCCACAAAACCCTCTGAATATCTGAAAGGCTCTATGTATGATATAAAGCAGATTAGTATTGCATACAGACAATAAGCCAGCGCTCAGACAAAATTCTTAAAATCATAACACTTCATAGCACATGAACAATTTTCACCTGGGTCGAATCTTCACCTTCACTGAAAGCCCACGGACAGCACTCTCTTGCCACCAAGTCCCTGCTGCTTTGCTATGTAAAAACAAGGCACGCAGGACAGCGAAGCTTGCCGCTACCCCCCGGTGAGGAGTCGGGAAGGGTGCATACAGACCCACTCCTTCACCGAACCCACACGCATATGAGCACACTTCGATGCGGCGTTTGCACCTGTGATGAATGCAGAGATACAGATACTGCTTCCCTGTGGGCAATTCTTATACCACAAGCAACTGTTTTGACAAGGTAAGAACCCCACATTTGGTGTTTCTTGGAACAAGTCTTCTCAAGATACAACAGCAGTTGCAGAGGGAGCAACGAGAACCGGGTGCAATGGAGAAGGCATGAATTTAACTGAGCCGTGCAGACTGGGTTTCAATTACATTTTTTGTGGGTTTTGGAACTTCTGTCACAAACAAGTATTTCCAAAAACTTGCAAAATTACTGTGAATTCTTCATAAATGATGACTTCTTTACCCCACTGAAGCAGAGGTTAAAACTGCAGAGCCAGAGCCTTACAAAGTTTAAACTTTATAAAACTAAATATATTTCATCCTCAAAAAATCCCTGTCTCCAAGTGAAGTTGCACTGCAGGTTTTGTTCAGGTGGATGTGGGTCTATTAAAAACTACTTTTGATGCCAACTGCTATTTTTAAGCATCTCCTTATAAATCTCAGATTCAGTGACCACAGAATGAACCCTCATACAATGCTGCTATAATTTTAACAGGAGGAAGAACTGCTGCAAAATTAGATCAAAAAGTGATAATTTAACACTGGCAGTGTAAGAACTAAAGAGGATATACAAAAATTAGTAATAAGGCTAAGATTAAATATCTCTGTGCTTTTATATTAATGCTAAGACCAAAAATGGGAGTATGTGAATTCATGTATGTATGTGTATACACACAAGTGTGTGTATGTAAAATAGTAGTTTATTCACGTAACATAAATAGCCTATTAATAGACATCTATTGCATATGTATTACTGTAGTAGAAAGAAGATAATAGAAGATACAAATAATACAGGAATGAGAGGATAGCTTACTTCTATAAAGGAATTATATTCATATCATATAATTATAAATATATCTATAAATATATACAGTGTGGATATAAAAATTATATCACAGAATTTATCCTATATGTAGGTATATTAACATATACACTTTTACTCATAAGTGAAGAAAAAGTAACTGTTCAAAAAGTGACAGTGAACAGAAAACACCTACTAATAATTCAGAATGATCAGTTGCAGAGGGATCTCACTAGCACTTGTGGTAGTGAATTACAGGTGAAAGTTGAATTACAGGTGAAATTCACTGCCTATAAATGTAAAGTAATATGTTAAAAAAATACACACACGCATCCCCAATTCCATATAAACAGAGATGGGCTCTATACCAGCTTATAAGGATGATACTTTAGAGTCATCAAGGACAGCTGTCTGAAAATGCCATCTTGATGCCTAGCAGCGGATAAAAATCTATTAGTTTTGGCGATGGGACAGAGGTTTGATTGGAAAGATTTAAATAGCAAACCAAAACCATCATAATGTGACTCTAAAACACACAGCTCCCTGGTCACTGTTCTCTTTACTCCATCACAGAAAGATACAGAAGAACTGGAAAGCACATAGGGTATAGCAACACGAATGCTCAGAGATTATACTGTGACTTTTACTGGAAAAGTATTTTTCATCATGGAAGAGAGATGCGTGCAGTGCGGCTAGAACAGAGGTCCACAAAAATCAAAGGGTATGAAAGAGAAACTGAGGCTTTGCAAACTAAAGGCCATTTAATAAAATTATTGGTAATTTCCAAATGCAAGGAAGAGTTATTTTACACATGCTTAACAGTTCCGTGGAATTCATTGTCACAACATACTCTAAAGGTCAAATGCTAAAAAGGAGGATTACAGAAGGTAGCGAAGCATAAATCATTGAACATGATGATCAGGCAGAGATCCAGACTTGGAATATACCAAACTGCTGACCAGCTGAAGCCTATCTTCTCTTCCAAGCAAAAGATCACTTTATGCTACTCACTCTTTCTTAACAATCAATTACTTGCTAGTGTTGAAAACGTTCAACTTTACTCTGATCCAGTAGAGATACTCTTATAATTTCCTTTCTATTCCCGAACATTTCTAATGCAAAAAATATTTAGATTTTACATTTTAGTAACTTTAGTATAGTATTTTTTAAGTTAACATCTTTATATATATTTATTGCTAATAATCTAACCAATGAAAAGCAGTAAACAGCAAACATATTAAAATCTCCTTTATGTTGACAAAAAATTCATTTCATTATTTTGTCAAGGTATCAAGAACTAAAGGAATTTTCTTTGTAAGGTATCAAGAAGTGAAAGAAAAAAAGAAAAAGTGTGTTCAGTAAGCTATTTAGAAGTAATTAAAATAGTTATTGAACTGACCAAAGTTAAAAAAAATAGTCTCGCCATGTAATGACTGGTGCTATATCGTTTCTTTCATATTTTAATGTACTTTACTCATTTTTAAAGTGGACCTTGTACACGGTCACAGGAAACTTATTAAGCCTGACTAGATCAGCATGTAAAATAGTGGACTACAGCAAAATACTAGTGTCAGTCAGTGCCAAAAATCCCAAGTATCAGTCTCCTTTTTGATCACTACAGGTTCTCAGCTATAGGAAAAACAGAGGATAGGCCATCCTTTTACGCAGAGAGCTTAGCAAAATAATAGCTGTTGGGACTTAATAGAGGATTGTGAAAGGGCTGGAGAAATTCAGAGGAGAGAACAACCTAGATCAGCAAAACAAAAACTGCAGTAACTAAGAGCAAATAGCTCTTCTTTCACAAAGTTTTTTTTGTATTCTGGGGGCCACCTTTCCACTTTGGAAAAGTAGAGTTATGATAGTAGTTAAAAAAGCAATCACCCAGCCACGCTACTGACAGGCATCCCCAATGTCATGCTATTAGTAACGCAAAATTCACATGTTTTTTCTAAGTAAAAATAGACTGAAATTTCTGTAAAATTTTCAGACTCAAAGTCATAAAATTTTAGTATTCTATAATGAATAGTTAATACTATAAGAGACAGAAGATCTGGTTTGTGATCTGTTTTCTGAGAAACTGTAGCATATTAACATAGTTGGAGGCAGAGTCCAAGCAAAACACTATTGGAGACCCATCAAAGCAGTGGTGATTTACAACAAATCCTCAGTTTTTTGAAAGCAAAATAATGTTTTATTTCAAATGTACTCAATTCAATTACTGAAAAGAAATAAAGCATTAAAAATAAGGAACTGCTTTTTTTTCATACAATATCATCTTTTTAGACATGTGCCTGACAATGCAATTTGAGCCTTCTCTGCTCTTACACAGATATAAATTATAATTAACTTCACTTTCTTGAGTAAGATTCTCTGATGAAGAAATAAAACAGTCCCTAACTCAGATGCACATTTAATATACGAATTGTTTGAACGGGATTAAATCAGCCTCCAAACATCAACATTTCTACACATAGAAAAAAGTTTATAAAGCTTAATTTTTCCTTCAGCCCAGTTTCTGAAGCCCCAGTTCAAAAATATAGGTCAAGTTTTATGCCATATCCAAACTTTCTCAAAGTCAGGCTTGCACAGCGCAAGCCTGACCCATTTTGAGTGGGCCCTTCAAAATTAATTAAATAAATAAATGCATCACTTTTCATAATGTATTTCTGTATCAAAGGTCTCACATACAAAATATATTAGCATTTGAATTCCATACTCTGAAGAACAGATTGCTGTGAAGAACTCACATGCATCTCAAGGCTGATCAGTTAGCTCAAGCTAGATTAGTGTGTTTTATTTAATAAGCCCTACACCAAGCAAGTGTTAATAAAAAGGTCGAGCACAACAGGAAAATCATTACTTTTTCTGACCACGATGCAATAGTTCCATTGAAAAAAAAAAAAAAACACAAACCTGCAGAAAATATAATGTTACTATTATAATATTATTACTATACTGCTTCCTTCTTTTGGGAAGCTAAAGAATGACAACTCTTTAACTCAATTTCAAAAGTATCTTCTTTTGTGAGCAGTTGAAACAGAGGAACAGGAAGCATTAGGATATGGTTGTGGACAAACTTCTAAAACTGACCCAAATACTATGCTATGGGGGAATGTCAACTGGAAAATAATTTTCTTGCAAATTTCATCCAAAACATTGGAGTAAGAAGAAAAATATTTCTACACTTAAAGTCACATTTTCTGAGGCATTTTTAAAAATAGATTTATTCTGATTATTAAACAATTTTATTCTGAAAAACAAGTATCAGATTGTAATTTTTTTGGCTCAGACGGCCTTAAATCCAAAGCAACTGTCTTTCAGTGCAGGAAAAGGTGGCGTATATTAGTCCTCTCTCTAAAAATTCCTGCTAATACATTTCAAGGTACACATAAGTTAAATTTCTTAATATACACACTGCAGATTTTCTCTGCTGATAACTATTATGAGAAATTCAGGAGAAGTCCACTGATAAGAAGAGCTGCTCTGGTAAAAGTATTTTCATAGCCTGAGAACTGCTATCTATAATCTTGGCACTTTGATCTTTCAGAGTATGAACTAATGCTATATCTGGGATGTAGCTCATTATTAATAGTTAAATATCTCTAAATGGAGCAGCTTTGAAGATCACTTCCAATATCAATAGCTTGCATTTATATAAGGCTTTCATTTTCAAGGACAACGCTACAGGGTCCCTGAATCTGATATACATGTGCATGTACATGTAAACATTTGTATTCAAACAGTTAAGATTATAAATATGTATCCATTCATAAATATAAATGCATAATCTACCAGCTTAACTATAGTTTTTGAGACTTTAATATATAAGGCTAGATGATTTCTGTCAAGTCAGATTTTCAGAAAGACTTACTTCTGTTGAAAACTGTCAGCCAAGATCTTCAAAATATTCACCAGGTTATTTTTAAATGTGGCACCCAGGCACATTTATATCAGGCAAAACAAAACAATCTATTTAAATAAATAAACAAATAAAATGTTCTGTTTGGACATTTCTTATTTAGCAAATAGCACTAGTTCACCTTCAGTGAAATCAATTGTGCTTGCTATGCAATATTTGAAGGGTACGTTGTATTGTAATTTACCGCTTTCACTTCTCTAAACATGTACTTCTCCAACTGTGCAGATCGAATTTGACCAAAACATCTAAGGAAGGCAGTCAAGACAGAAAACAATTTAGCATTTAAAAAAATATATTTCCAAACAAACATAGGTTAACCTTTTCCTCAACACCAGCTCTTGACTTCAGACAGGGAAGACATTCTTCCACCACTGCAGCAAAAGGGAACTTTAATACCCACTTCAAGAAGGTTGGATATCACGTGTCAACTAAGGAAAGATGTAAGGAGTTTAATTTATTACTTATTTAAATAACTAGTCTTTTACCAGGTTTTCCTTTTTTATTTTTTTTTGACACTACAACTAAGTAAAAGTTTATTTTTCCATAATTACCATAAAAGCCTTCCACAACTTAACATCTGCAGTATCTTCTGTATTGCATCCTATTTCCAAGTGTAATGACCCTCAAAATCGAAGATTGATTTTGGCTTTACTCTGATCAATACTAATCTCCAAGATATATTAGACTTTACATTGACCTATACAAAAAGGTCATTATATGTATATTAGTCAATCTCCAAAAAATTTATTAAATTAATTTCAGAGGCCACAAAAAGGTGTATTGTTACAACTGTTTCTATCTGGGATTTCTATCCATCATCCTTAGTAAGATTTACACGCAGCTGACAATTCACATAATCACATAGTCACTGTAGTGGATTTCCTCAAAATGTCTTGACCTGTCCTCTATTATTTTAAGATTAACCTTTTTGTATGTATCTAATTGGAGGAACACAGCCATATTATACGTTTGCTGGACTACTGGAATCCAGTCTTACACAAAGGCAATGGGAGAATACATCTCCTCTTCAGTGACAGGACTGAACTCTTAAAGAATGGCAGGAGTCTAAAATACTATGTTTAAACTTTAAATCCCCCTGAAAGCAAAGTGGGAAAAGCTTTTCCAGTCAAAGGACTTTGACCAGCATTGTTTTAAAAGAAGAATCACAGCACCCATAAGCCTATTTACATAAAGCTAATTTTTAAAAATACAGATTTCTGATTAGGTTTTTTATGATCTTGCCTAATTTCAAAATAGGACTATAAAACCTATATATGCCTTAAAGTAGGTGATTACATTGCAGCAAAATTGTTACTGCCTGATCTGGAATAGGCTCCTCATCACGTTCATTCTCTGTCCTCAAACAAACAAAAACAAGTCTCAAGCTTAGCAAAAAGACAAAAAGAGAAAGATCAATAAAAAGATTATATAATTAATAATTTTTAAATTGAAATTAAGTTCTTCTAATGCCTTTTTTGTTCTTGTTACGAAATGTAGTTTTGTTTCCCTGTGACATTATAGATTTTAATAGAACTACTTGCATTTCAGATAGATAACACAATTTACTCTTTGCATAGTAGAGACTCCATATTGTAAATTATTTGAGGCAATAATCATGTGTTTATTCTCTCCCTTGGGTAATTTACCCTAAATTAAATAATTTTACAACCTAGATGAAATTTTATTAAGCAAAAGTAATACTAAACGCTCCACGAAATTTCTGTCCAGAAGTCTTAGCATAATAAAAAACAATATAATACCATTCATAATATATGGGTTTTTGTAAGTTACCCACAGAGACTTAAATATTAATACTTATTTTATACTTACATGTTTGACACATCAACGGCATTTGCTTAAAAATTCAACTCTAAACATTCTGCTGCCTTAGCTCTGGGGATGCAGATACTAAAAGACACAAGAGTAGGCAGAATAAAGGGATTAGTAACCAAAGAGGAGGAGAAGCTGCTTCAAACCTTCCCCCCCCCCCAAAAAAAAGTGGATAGTAAGCAAAAGTGAGGACGTGAAAAGCCAGAGAGGAGGCAAATAATTTCATAAACATAGTGAGGTATTGCCAAAAAAATCATCCATGTTTCCTAACAACGGCTTGAACATGTCTCTCACAGCTCTTTCCACACTGGCCAGAGTGAAGATGTCCATGCTTCAAACTCCGCTGTCTGATGCCTTTTGGGTTTCCACTTCTGTAACGCTATGGCCACCGATGACCTCCTAATGCGCCAGGGGAGACAGCGGGGCTAGCATCACTTCTCCAGCCCCATTTGGAATCTATGACATTTAAAATTACTCATGTAAAGTATCTTTCTACTACATAAAATTGTGTTAGAAGTAAACTCATTTCTACCCAAACAGACAAACAAGCAGTCCTAAAGCATATGGGTTACCTAAGCATCCACCAAGTGACAGAGTAGTATTTCCCAAACTCCGTCATCCTGATTTTAACCAGAAAGAGCACAGCACATCCTCTACAATGGCCGCTGATGGATTAATCCAAAAGACCTGTCTAAGGAACAACGGAGCTATAGAGGCCTGGGCTATTATCTGAAATGTGAGTAGTTCTGCTGAAGATGGTGGCACGTCACACAAAAGCAAAATGACACATTCTTATGCACTACACAAAAAGAGAGAGAAAGAACAAGATTCCCCAGATTAAAGCTCTTCTAAACTTGTCTTTCCTTTTCTTTTAAAATTGTCTGTCATTGTTAGCAGAGTTTCAGCCTCACAAACTACTGCAGAAACTCTCCTTGCAGCCCTTGATATTTTAGAGTGGAAGAAGAACGTCTAAAACAGCCTACACTGCCCATTTTTTCGTTTTCCTTTTATGAAAGGGCTATGATTGGAAACCATTTTAAACATTATGTGTTTTCAGGGGGAATTTATAAGAGTGTGTCAGGTGATACAGAGAGGGAGCCGGTCCTAAGCCCAAACGGAGAGAGAATGAGAGAGCGGGAGAGATGCATCTCCCACCCCAGGCAGCCTGAAGGAAGGCAAGAGAAA
This sequence comes from Phaethon lepturus, assembly GCF_000687285.1. NCBI lineage: Eukaryota > Metazoa > Chordata > Aves > Phaethontiformes > Phaethontidae > Phaethon > Phaethon lepturus. The sequence continues at coordinate 3,846 of NW_010525980.1, read as the reverse complement.
CAAGACTCGAGAGACAGGCTGCACACAATGCGGCTTCAGCCTGTTAAGGCGCAGGCAAGCAGCTTAAACCTGACGTAGAAGAGACGTCACTCGTGAGGGGTTAAACATTGGCAAGAGTCAGAAAAGAACGAGGGGTTTCTGAAGTTGCGTTTTGAACGGGCTGAAGGGGAACTGGATTGGCATGTTACATGACATAACATTTAAAGCTTTGACAGAAGCTAAATGCAGCCATTTCCCTGGGCCCACGCCACTGCTACGCATATAATCCCTTCTGGAAAACAAACTGCATCTCAAAACTTCTACAGTATTTCCCCACCCCTCTCTGCTGCCACTGGGTGTTTCAGAACCCACTTGCTCCATAGAGGGACGTAGTCCAAATTTCTGCAAGAAAATTTTATTCCATGGTAGTAGACATTCAGCTATTCTTGTGACAGCAATGTCTTCTATCACAAAATTTTGCTTCCTTTGTGTTGATCCCTTCCTGAATTTGCAGACCTGGAGTCCATATCCTACTCAAGAGTCCACTTAGTCAAACAAACCAGGATCTCCCTTATGTCTACGACAGGGCAGGCTCGCTATATATTCAGACCATCCTGTTGGCTCTACTCAAAACCTGGTCCAATTTCAGTCATGTCTTCTTGAACATGAGAGATCAGAAGATTTTGTCTCGTCGTAAGTTACTGTGAAATTACATTAATATTTTATTAGATCTTTCAAAGCCCTCTCTCCTCAGGCATCGTAAGGTTGTATTTTGCTTTTTCCATTGTTAGATCACATCAGTAGTCCAGGTGAATATTTCCTTTATTTCCAAATCACCCCTTAAGTTTCTATTACAGAACAAATCTTATATATGTTATGAACATGAGGAGTACTTAATTACAACAACATTCCAAGGCATCAACTTTATCAGTTTGTGACATCGACCTTTTTGCCAAATAAACAACAGAGGAGAAAAGGACAACTGTGGAAAGAGAGGTAGGTTTTCATTCCTAAACTTAAAGAAACCTGCTATACATCCACACACCACCAGCCAACCATCTAAAACTTAAAGTGGATTCTCAAATTTTACAACAGTACGTTTCAACCTGTAATATGCAAATGACCTCCAAGAGGTCTAATACACATAATAACGAAAAAAAACAGTCCTACTGACAGCAAGATCTAAATGCAAAAATTGATTTCCACTAGAAAATTGCTAATGGTCTGCAAATTGAAATAAACTAGAGAACCACTTCTTGTATTATTTGGGTATCTTCCTTGCATGTGGTAGTTTGAGGACAGGGCACAGTTCTGACAGGCACTCTATGCTTATAAGAAGTAAAACTAACAGCTCAAAGAAGATATTGAATATATTTAGCTCATGAATACTTTTACTTCTGCAAGAAGGAGTAACTTTTATATCAGAACAATTCATAATAGCAGACCAATACGTGTGATGTATGTGCATATCAGCGTTCTAGCTCATCTTTTCCTGCATCTCCTTCACCACAGATTTAATCCTGGTTTCAACTCCTGTCAGGTACAAGTTGCAAGCACATGAGAAAATAAGCAAAGCAGCAAGAATTTTTTTCATGTCATTAAAGAAACAAGTCCCAAGATATCCTTCATATCTTCTAGATACTGCCTTTTCACTCCAATGAAATAGACCTGGATAAGGTAGACTATGCTATGGATAAGAATTAATTTAATACAGTTTTGCAGCTGTTAAGACAAAGACTAAAATGCTTTGTCTTCCTGATTGCATTCTGAATACATTTTGTATACATTGATTAACTATTGATTAATTGTGATAAAGCAATGACTTGCACCTTTAGAATTTGAGAGGTCTAAATTTAGAATTAGAATTTAAGAGGTGAGAGAAGTGACAAGGAATTTCACCCAGTTTACATTGACCGAATAGTTGCCAAAGGAACTACTGAGCATGGAACGCATGGGATTTGGCTACTTCAGCGAAATTCATTAATTCAGTAAGATTTTTAGTATCAAGTGCAAACTAATCATTAAAACTAGGCCTTTCTCTTCTGACCACATTAATGTTTCAATGGGATACAAATAAAAACTTTGTTGCTCTCATGCGGATTTAAAGGAGAGCCTGAGGCAATCCTTGTTCCCTTCCCCCCTCTCTTATGGCCAGCTGTGGCAAATACACTACATACAACTGCCGTAATACATGGTACACTGACATGATGTATAGCCTATAGAATTACTATGTCAGAATATTATCACTTTGTCAGCTTCCCACTACTCCCTCTTGTCATAAAACACTCTGTGTGGGAAGATAAATGTGGATCCAAGTGCCTAACCACAGATGGAATTTCTGGTATGTTGTACTGCCCAGTAACACTAATTATAAAACACCAGAAATAAAGTGAGAGTTGCTAAAGATGCCCTAAAATCCTTAGTTTACAAAAGACAAGTCATTGACAATATCAAGCCTCAATCCGTTACAAGGAAAAAAAAACTGGGCAGAGCAGAGCAAGTTCCATCTTACCAGAAAACTTGTATTACTTCAATACCACCATAAACCAAATGAAATTTCTGATAACTTCAGGTAAGAAAAAGAAACATCACTATAATCCTGCTGAGTCTCAAGTTAGACCAGGCCTAACAAAATTAACCAGTCACACAAATCTCAATTAAAAAACAGTCTGAAATTATTATCTAATGGTATACCAATGGCCTTAATAGAAACCGAGTCATTCCAAAATAAAGCCAATAGTGTGGCCAAAACAGTAATACATCATGGACAACATGTACCTAAAAAAAAATCACCTGCTCCCAAAGCACAGCATGCTGTTCTCAAGCAATTTTGATAACATTCATCCCTGCCTCCCTGTCTTCCAGATGCCCTCAGAGAGATGTCACAAAAAAAAAAAAAAACAAAACAAAAAAACAAACAACAACAAAAAAATCTATCTCAATAGGATCCTTGAAAAATATGACTAAAATTGGGAAATGACAGATTAGGTCCTATAAACTATACATAAGTGGCAAGTAAGTTTACTATGTTAACCTATAAACTAAAGAATGACCAGATAATTTTTTTAAGAAGTGGACAATTTTAACGAGGTGCAAGAGTCTGTTAAAGTAACTTTCATCAGTGCAGCTCCATCAAACTTGGTACTGATCTATATGCATCTATATGGCTAAATGCAGCCACATCAGAATTGTAACTCAGAATTGAGCATCCCAACCTCCATGTTACACATTAAATAGTGCATACTACACACAAAAACGCATCCATAAGCCAGAACTTCTTTTTTCAATCTACTTAATACCACAGATTTACATTTCACTTGTTGGGTCATTAAAACACCATCACCTTGAATTTAGCTTTATCCCGACAGCATTTACTGTAAGAGTGATTTTTTTAATTGTATCTTTTTCTTTACTTTCCTTTTTGTTTGTTTAAGAGAAGAACGCTCAAAATACGTGATGTAAGCCTGTCCCCGTCCCCTCTGCTCTCTTTTACACGCCTCTCTGGTACTCTTTTAGCACCGGCTTCACCAGTCCCGTAACAGAACACACTACCTATGACCACGTAACAGGACTCTTACTTTCAGGCACAACGCACAGAGTTGCACTTCTGCTCCTATGTAAAGGGAACAACTACAACCCAACACGCACGAAGTAACCCGACAAATAAGATTTTAGTTTTGGTTTGGGTTTTTTTGGTCTAATGCCTTTCAGAGACAGCAATTGTTTGCTTTTGCAAAACAACTCGACAGTTTCACTCCTCAACCGAAGGCTCGCTTACAGAAAGCCTGGCAAACCCTCTCTTGACGGCTTCTTTGCGCCCAGCGTATTCTTTGCTTTTTATAGACATGGCTTCACGTCGTGCTTTTT
>NW_010525979.1:680-958 GCF_000687285.1 Phaethon lepturus | reverse complement strand
AAAATCTTCTCCAGCCAAGGCAACCCGGGGCCAGGGGAGATGCCCCGGGCGGGACAGACACCTTCCAGCCCCGTTTTCGATACTGTCACAGTGCCTCTGTGCCACGGTACAGCAAGGAACCAGCTCCCACCATTTGTCCCACACAGATGCTGGCTGCCTCCATCATGGCCCCATCGGCGATGGACCGCGCCGACTCCTTCTCCAGGTGGGGGTTCCCTGACAGCAGCTCCTCCACCACCTACGAGGTAGCGGGTCAGAGCCCAGGCCGGGCATTTTGC
>NW_010525979.1:0-538 GCF_000687285.1 Phaethon lepturus | reverse complement strand
CCCTCGCCTTTGGGCGAGCCTCACATTTGAGTTTCTCTTTCCGGAAGCGATCGAGCTGCTCCTCGTCCATGTTCATCTCGATGGGTCTGAAGTAGGACATGATGGTCAGGAAGTCTTCGAAGTTTATCTCGTCCGCCAGCCCATCCGACTCCTGCCGCAGGTTCCTGCCGAGAGCGGAGCCGCTGGTGACGGGCAGCCCCCCCCCGCCCCCCCCGCCGCAGAGCCCGGCGCGTCCCTCGGCAAAGCTTTAGAACTAGTTTTTCCCCAAGACTTACCTTAAATGTCTGTAATTTTCACCCTGGCTCCATCCCACCCTTTAGGAAGAAGACCTTCGCCCAGCCACCTCCCGCTTTCAAAGGATAACCCGATTGCCCCGACCCTCCCCGCGGTGCCGGGGATGTTCTTACCGCTTGTCGAAAAAGGCGTGGACGATTTTCCCCCTAATTGGGTTGAACTCCAGATCGGGGATGCTGTCAAAATTCTCATTGCTGCAAAGAAACCGAGGCGGCCCAAATCTTGTGCGAGCCGTGGAGCGGCG
>NW_010525978.1:24210-24473 GCF_000687285.1 Phaethon lepturus | reverse complement strand
TGTTTTGGGGTGGAAATGGAAAGGCCCCGTAGGTTCTTTATAACTCAGCTTGGGGAAACACAATGACTTTGGTGCTTTTAGAGAGCAGTAAGCCTGGAGAGGGGCATTCACAAGCCAAAATACAAGAAATCAGCAGCTTCCAGTGCTCTGATCTCACCATCTACCTTGCAGCTGAGGGACCTTCCCTGTGGCCAGGCAGAGCGGCCCTGCCTCCCGCAGAGCCGGGCCGGGCTCCGGGGCCCGGGCTGGCCCTGCAGACACGG
>NW_010525978.1:21686-24072 GCF_000687285.1 Phaethon lepturus | reverse complement strand
GTCCGGCGACTAACCAGCCACGTCTTGGAGGACAGTAGCTGTACAGAGCTCCGTGTGCAGGGCGGCCGGACAGAGCCCACAGAGAAACGGGGGGAGGATTAGGCTGAGATCATGCAGACCCTGGCAAAGGCGAGAGATGTTGGACCGGGGCATGAAGCACACGCCGGCAGGCGGCCAGCAGCAGCTCCGGACATCTGTACGCAGATGCAAGGGGCTTCAAAGGAGAGGGCAGCGAAGCAGCACGCCCGGCGGAGGTGGGAGGTGGGTGTGCGGTGGTGGGATGCGGGAGGTGGGTGTGCAGTGGTGGGATGCGGGAGCACGTGGCTGCGAGTGCACACAAAGCCCCAGGACCGCCATACCCAGCATGAGCGTATTTGCGCGGTTGCATCTATGGTTCGGCCCTGGCCCAGGATATGCGATCTCCTTCCTGACTCCAGTATGGAGGAGAGGCTCGTGAGTCACCGCCGTGCCTCCTGAGCTGTGGCACGTTGGCCTCGTGCTTTGCATTACCACCAAATGAGGGGACCAGAGCGCACACGGTCTGCAGTCCCCTCTGTGGCAATGGGGTCCAGCCAAGCCAGCAACGCACCCATCTGTCCGTCTGTCCCACCAGCATCACCCATGTCCTTCCAGCAGCTGGCGGAGTCCAGGCAGCACCACATTCTTGCGCAGACAAAGCCTTTCTGTGCAATGTGCTGCTGGGCCGAGGGTGGCCGGAGCGGGCATGGCTACGCTGGCATCCTCGGTACTTGCCCGTGGTGTCAGCATCCCTGGGGCCTCTGTGAGTCAGCACTCGGTCCCCTCTGCCTGGAGTCCTGCCAAGCCCTGAGCAATGATTTCCAGTACATGTGGTCACGTTGTGTGTCAGGAGGATTAATGATAGAGGCTTTTCGGGGCTTTAAGAGATCTGGGTCTAATTTAAAACCAAAACAAAACGTAGAAATTTAGGAGCAGGGGAGTTGCTGTCCTGGGGCAAGCCTGGGATGCAGCTCGTCGCGTATCCTATCTTGCAGTAACATGTGCCAGGACCTTCAGAGAAGGTACAAGCAAACACCTGGTACACAGGAAAAACCCAGCCTCCCAGGGGTGCTTTCTTCTTTGTCTTTTCCTATTAGTCATTAGCTTATGCTCCGAAGCACATGGCCTTATCTCCCCTCCAGGCATCTTCCTTTTATCTACCTTGACTCATGGAGCTACAGAAACTTTTATTAGCCGCATAAATGTCAGATCTTCTTTAAAATCTTACAAAACTCTCTGCCTCGTTGTATCTTACGGCAATGAGTTCCACACATTAATCATGTGTTGGTGTAAAAATGAGTTTCTTATCAGTTTTTAGCTTTCTGTCTTTGGATTTAGCCATCTGTCCTGATAGAGCTTTCTCTGTTGCATCCACAAGTGTCCACCCCTGATGCAGACTGAGCTGGATGCCAAGACAAGCTCCACTTTTTCCTGACATTTTCTGGTAATGGGCTTAAAGCCGATGACTGGAGCAGCTTGACAGCAAACCTCCTTTTGCAAAAAGTCTTCAGCAACTTTCTTGCTGAAAAGAGAGGCTGGCGGTGGAGCAGTTCTGCATGCCAGAGGGATGGGAAGTTCAGGCTGAAGATGTCTCCCAAGGCAAAGGCTTGGGGTTGTGCCAGGTTGTGGGAGGTGGAGGTTTGGGAAAGGGTTGCAGGGCTTAGCCAAGGACCAAAGGAAATGTGGAACAGGGGAACGTTTGTCTTGATTTAATTTGACACTTAAACTGGAAGGGGGTGATTTGTAGCTGTGCACATTTAAAAAACTCCTCAAGATAGGGAAGTGGAGGCAATAGCAGGTTTGGATGCCAGATCAGATAAGACCCTGTGGGTAATGCCTCTACCTTACTCATTTTTATTCAGCTTTATCTCCAGGCTCCTAAAAAACCCAATGGCTTGAAATCCCCCACTCCTGACTCTACTTCCAATATCTGCTTTGCAGCGAAGCACCCGAACCCAATGAGACGTGTGCGGCTGTATTGACTTAGCCAGGCACAGTGCTCCCTGGCCCCTCCACCACATGCCCGGGGCAGTTCTGCGCCCCGGCCGCTGCTGAACGTCGAGCTGTGCGCCGTGATGTCTTGAGCAGCTTGGGCTTTTGCTGGGAAGGAGGTGAGACTCGATGGGGCAGTGCCCCAGAGCTGCTGGAAGGGGGTCCTAGAGACCCCCACTGCATGTGAAATCCTGGTTACTGTGTGTTACATGGTCCGTATGGATGTTGATATGGGGACCGCTCCTTGCAGAAGGCAGTGGAGGGTGGGGGGAAAACAGTGTTGGAGGGAGCGTTGAAGGTTTTCCTCGCCAGGCCCTGTTGCTTGTGCAGCAGAGGAACAGAGTGGCCACTTTGGGGCTCGGCGGACCCCCCAGGA
>NW_010525978.1:15180-21568 GCF_000687285.1 Phaethon lepturus | reverse complement strand
GCAGCCGGCTCCCGACATGGGCCCTCGGCAGGTACCACAGTGACTGGTGGAGCACGTGGAGGCTCAGGAAAGCGCTGGCCGAGATGAACACGTTTTGGCACCGACCCTAATCCTTTCCTGCCAATACACTGATTGGAATTGAATTTCCAATATGAACAGTCGTGGGACTCTATCCGCAAGCCGGCGGGGGGAGATATAGATTTTTATCATGTGTTTCACAGCTATTTCTTTCATTTAAAAAAAAAAAAAAAGGAGTGGCCGCTGAAAACACTCCAGCAGCTGAGCTCTCCTGGCAGTTTTGGGCTGGGTGAGGTGGACGTGGACGTGACCGTGGGATGGTGAGGGGGGACACATGCCGTCCCCTCCCCGGCCGCCTGTGGGAGAGCAGCGGCTGCCAAGGCTCCGGCTGGGCACTGAAGCAGGACCAGCTCAGCCCCGGCTGCTCCTGGTTACATTTGCTGGAGGTTTCTCAGCCCCTCTGGGACGGAGCGGGGCTCCCGATGGGCTTTGCAGCTGAGTGTCGCGTCCAAGCTGAGTTTCTTCTCCCCGCAGCTTCAGCCCGTTGCTGCTCGCTCAGTGCGGACGAGTCCCTTCGTCCCCGCAGCACCTCTCTGCCCGAGGGGCCGGGGTATCCACCTCCCGCGCCCTTCCCAGGGGCTGGCTGACCCCCGCCAGGCAGCTGCTCCACGTGGCTCGTGCTTTGCAGACCTCTGCAGGTCTCGCTGTCCTTGGCCACGCTCTCACTGTTTCTCTCCCACCTCCGTTGCACAGCGGCACCCAAACCGGGGCATATTCACGGGCAGGAATGTGGCAGGGCTGAGGAGGGCGCTGGAGGTGAGATCCTCTCTTCATATCTTCCCACAATGCCCCTTTTTTAATCTTCTAATTTTTTTGTCGCAGTACAACACTCCTGCCTTGCATTCAGCCTGCGATCCATTACATCCCCCAGCTCTTTTCTGCAGAGCAGCTACCTTGCTAGCTTTTCCCTGTATTTATTTAGTCTTCCCCACCGCCACCACCACGTATTACTTAGCTGAACCTTGCACTTGTCTTGGTGAACACTCTCCTGTTGTTCCTGGCTCTATCTCCGATTTATCAAGTTCGTTTTGAGCACTAATCCTGCCTTGCTGCGTTGCCTGAGCAGTCCTGGCTCTGACACGAGGCGCAAGCTCTCTAGCGGGTGACAAGAGGTGAATTTTGGCCATTTAGAGCCATGCACAGGTTAATGACAGAGCCAATTCCTCTTCCTCTGGCCCTTTCCACCCTCATTGGCTGTCCCACGTGGGGGAAATACCCAGGGAATGCTGTTGCTTGAGGATTTAAAAAAAAAAAAAGAAGATAGGCAACATACCCAGGGAAAAGAAAACATCCTAGAGATGCTGGGAAAGGGGCATAGCACGACTCTGCCCTGGAAGAGCATCCCCTCCACCCCTGTTGTTATTGCTGCTCCCTCTTTTGACCTGAGCAGTTTGCAAATATTTTCAGTCCTGCAGGTTGTTTCCATTAGGAGGAAAAATCAATGAGGCAGCCAAGAGTCTGTGGCTGAGCCTGCTCTCTGCTAAAAATGGACCGAATGCCGCTTTCCTGAGCGCAGCGGGGTGGGTTTGCCTTTTCCCGGCTCTGACCCCGTCGCTTCCCAAAAGCCGCCTCTTCGGGCCGGTGCTCCGGCTCTCCCTGCCTGCCTTAGAGCTGCTCTGGCTTCCCCTGCCTCACCCCATGCCCAGCCCCGGTGCTCCTCCTGGGCTGCGGCTCGGCAATTCCCACTAATGGGAAAACATTCCTGTCATTTTATCAAGTCGCTTAATAATTTGCCAGAAATGCCTATTGATTTCTTGCACGCATCTGTGGAAACAGAGGTAAATAAGAGTCATTCGTCATTGCATTATGTATCGGTAATTAAAAATTACTAGGTAACTTCAACCAAAAATTGAATAATTTGAAGTAAAATTAAATAATTCTAGGTAATCAGTACTAAATTAGGCCATTATTTTACTTATCAGTGACTAAAAATTGCCAGGCATTTTTTCTCATTTGGATGCTTTCTCCCCCTCCATGTCAGTAGAGCCTTTCTAATTTTAATTGTTAATTTTAATGAGTAGTGTTTTTCTGATAACATTTTAGTGTGCTTTTTGTTGTTGTGGTTTTTTAGAGATGGCTTTTATTGCATTGTGCAAAGCCTGAAGTACCTCAATGTGGGAGCAATTTGGAAGCTAAATTATTATTATTTATTTAAATCAAACCCTCCAGCCTCTTTAACCGTTTGGCTGACTCTGTAATTGCCGTAGCAGCGTGATGGAAATGCTCAGCGCTCGCCTCCCTGTGCTACGGCACTGACGAGGAAGCGCCTGGGTGCTCTTCTCGGCTCTGTGACCTCCTGCACGGCATGTGCCCTGCCACCAGTCCCAGCTCCGGGGAAGTTTTTGTGGATCCAGAGCTGTTCTTTCACCCCAGGTTTGCACAGCACCTCCCGTCGGCATCCCCCGGCCGTGGGGTGATACTGGCTTGGAGGTGGCCACAGGTAGGAACTTCCTGATGCAGAGTCTTGTCCCATCCAAGGAAGGAGCAAGATGAGGGGGGTAGGCAGCCAGACTCACTTTCAGCCTGATTTTTATCTGTTTGTGGCAGCAGGGCGTGATGTGGCTGGTGGTGGATGGTTTTGGGAAGGGAGGCGTTTCTTGGATGTGAAGGACTGCAGTCCTTAGGTCAAGGACATCTGAAATGCTCTCTGAAGCTCTCCTGTTGCCCAGTTCCTCACCTTGGCTAGCAGGGCTGCATGGGTGGACTGTCCCAACTAACTCTCTGAGCTACTCCACAGCCCCAAGAGGCGCCCAGGACCTGTGACCCCCAAATGGCTCAAGGTGAGCTGTTGCCCCAAGGTTCTCTGACCCTCATCTGCACCCACCCTCCTCCAGCTTCTCAAAGGACTCCCAGTCCCTGTGCTCGCCAACAGAGCAGCGTGGCACTGGGCCAGCATCGCTTCCTTTGTCTTCTCCTCAGATCTTCAGGAGAAGTTAGGGCTGACTTGCCCGGTCCCCTCCCTGGCAGGGGGGTGCCTGGACCTGCCCGGCGAGGGTTTGTCACCTCCCCGCTCCATGGCACAAGGTGTTTGTGCATTCAGCCGGGAACGACACTGGCTTCCTTTGCTGCTGCATGACAGCCTCCTGTCTACGGCAATTTGCTACGCGCCATCGCCCCAGGGCCGCGGCAGGCTCTTCTCTCCGCTGGGTCCTTCTCCCTGCGATGCGCACAGATGCCTTTCACCCAGGGGCCAAAGCTCGGGGGAAGGCCGGTAGGTATCTCGCTTGCGTGCGTCTGTCCTGGAGGTGCTGATGGGGCTGGGGACTGGCTGCAAGCGGCGTGGGGCTCGCTCAAGATCCTCTGGGCTACCGCTTGCCCTGAGGCACAGCGGTCTGGGCTCGGGTGCCTGGGGCTCTGCTGGCATCCTGCCCTGGGCTGCCCTGTGCCTTAATGGCTATTAAAGGGAAGAAACTGCTGCCGCCGCTAAAGGGGATGGAGTTTGTGTAATATCCTCATAACGTCCACTTAGCAGGCACCAGCTCTCAGCCTGCGACAGCTCCTGCTTTGAGCCGACCAAACAAGACAGCAGACAGAAAAAGCAAGTCATTTGGGCATTTTTGCTTCTTCTCTTCTTCAATAAGAAAGAGAGGAATAAGGGTGGACTTATTCCTCCTCCTCTCCCATGTGCATGAGATTCCCCATCTTCCAAAATCCAGGCAATCCACTGCAATCTCCACACTGGGCAGGGACTGGTGGGGAGATACCTGGCAAAAGCAGCTGCTGGGCTGTTGACGGGCCCCCAAAGTCTCTTGCCCACTGGCCCAGCCCGGTGGCCCCAGTCCCTGGCTCCGTGGCCAGCCCCTGCCCTCTGCTGATGAGACCTGGAAGTGCCAAATTCAGTCCTTGCAGCACCAAATCTGCGGGGTGCCCGACAGAGCTGGGTACCAGGGGTTCTGGGCACTGCTTTTCATTGGGGTCTGCCTGGAGGGGCTGGTCCTCCCCTCATACCTCTCACACCCAGGAATAGTTTTGTGGTACTTGGCATTCATTCCCCTACGCTTAATTTCATCCCATTTAGAGCTAGTAAAAACTATTCCCTGCAAGCAATTTGTTCAACAAATGTAGCTGGCACTTTCTGTTACTGAGTTGTCCAGGAAGAGACCACAATTTTTAATGATATTTTTCCATTCAGTGAATGCTCTTTATGACCGTATTTGAGCTTGGGGTTGTTCATGAATGGCAGTATAGTAAAAAAAAGAATATCCGGTGGCCTGTCTGAGCTGCAGGGTTTGCTATTCACGCTGCGAGGCCGGGCACCTTATCGCACCGTGTATTGTTTCTCTCCCCTGAATAGGAGCCCTTGTCTCCCTCAACTACCTCCACTTCTACCCAGAACAAAATTAATTTCATCCTGCAACAAATCTGGCTGCTTGATTAAATGAATCTGTTGCCGGCCCCAAACGATCTCTCAGTGAGCAAAATTTCATTTCTGGTCGAACACCCACCAAGCCAGCCATGGATGCCAGCGGGTGGTACCCGAAGGAGCTCGGAGCTGTATTTACACCACTAACCTGCCTCTGATCCCTTCGCTCCTGCTTAGAATGCCCTGGAAGGCATCTCCTGGAGGTGTGCAAATACCCCGGGCACCCATAGCTCCACATCAAGCTCCCCGCCGCTGATGCCTGCTCCTGACCGATGCCTAGTCAAGCTTGACAGATTGAGTTCTCTTAATTTTTCTTTGGAAAGTGATCCCTCAAGCCCTTTAATCTGTTGTAAGGGTTTGTTTGGTTTTTTTTTTTTCTTTTCCCTGCCTCCATATGAATTTCTCTGCAATTTGGTGTGCTCTGAAGGCCCCAGTGTGTTATTTGACCCGGGGTGGGAGGTATGATCCTACCAGTGTCGCATCCTCATCTCTACCCAGCTCTAACCCTCCTTTATCCACAGCCCGGGATGACGCTGGCTGCTCCTGCCGCCATCCCACGCACACACTCTGCCTTGTTTCCAGGGCTCGCAAACAGCACCGAAGCCCTTTTTGTTCTGTCTCATCATGACAAACGTAAAGGAATACTCACAGTCGCTCGCCTGGGGAGGGGTTTGCCAAAACCGTCCTATTCTGGAGTGTTTTTATAGTAACTGTGTGATGAGGAAAAGATGGCGAGGGCTCACCGTTCTAATTAGGATCGTTTCTGTCTTGCAAGAGGGATTGGCGGGTAGTATTTATGGATACGAGTAGGTTCAGAAAAATTCCTAGCACCATCTGTTTGAGAGAGAACAGGAAGAATTTCAATATGCTTTAGACCTTGAAGAGTAATGTTTGTATAACAGGCTCATAAAATCAATTTCTAATAGTTACAGGTACCCCCTCAGGAATTTAAATAGTCTGTTAACAAAGTTATTCCATCTGCCAAGCAAATACATTAAATATGCACGCACCGTACTGTATATATGGTTGCATGTGCCTTTCTACTGCACGGCGTGCCCTCGGGTCCTGCGTGCCGGTTTCACTCCTGGGTTACGCCTGGTCTCTCCCGGTGGCACCGAGCTGTACATTCCTGATTCAGTGGGAGCCCACCTGCCTTTGGCCTGGCGGATAAATTGCCTTTATGGCCACCTTGACCCCTGGGAACCGAGCACGGGGGTCGCTCTGTCCTGGTCCCCTTCCCCTGTCCAGCTTGGCTGCCCGTCAGGTGCCAGGGGAGAGAGGACTGGCTGTGAGGATCGGAAGGGCTGGAGGTGACAGGAGGGTCTGAATGTGCAAATGAGGAGCGCACAAGGGGCAGGATCGGTCCCTTCACACCCATTTGCAGACTTTTTCAGCTGGCTTGCGGCCTGGCCGATGGGCCAGCTGGGCTTTGCTCTGCTTCCCGTTTCCTTGCTCCTCCGCGGTGCCTTGCTTTTCCATCATCGCTTTGCATCCATCAGCGCCCTGCTCGGTGCCAGGGCTCCTCCGCATCCCACCTCAGATGTTTGAGAACAGGCTGACAACACGGGGCATGTGCAGGTGAACTGCAAATATGTAATCCCGTTAATTAAACAGTTTGCATTTAACACTGCCCATGGAGCTGCGTGACACCTCGCTAATTCTGCAAAGGTTGTATTCTCCATGTTATGCGAAGTGATTTATGGCGAGACTTAGGTCGTGTGGCCAGAATATCGATGGAGGAGTTTGCTGCCTGTTGTGTTTAATAGCTGTCAGGGTCCCTCTTTGTACCACCATGTCATTTGCTGCCTGCCAGCCTATGCGGGTCTGGGAGCGCAGCTCCATCAGGGCAGAGTTATTGATTACAGCATGTTCGGGGCAGCCGCTGGCCGGGCACTGGCCGCGGTGCCTCCTCCAGATGGCTAGCGGGTGCCGAGCCGCGGCCGGGGG
>NW_010525978.1:5603-15034 GCF_000687285.1 Phaethon lepturus | reverse complement strand
CTGGCCGCCATCCCCGAATCCTCCTGCCCACCCAGTGCAGCATCGCCCCAGGGAAGGTGCCCCGGGGAACCCAGCTGGCGGGGAAGAACTCTGCCCTCCCCGCCTCATTTCAACGGGAACCAAGCGAAATGTGAGCAGCTCTCCATGCCAACAGATTTGTTTCCTTTTTTTCCCCCCCTTCTTTTAATATAGTCAGTGAAACCTCTTTGCTGGGGAGCGGAGCCGGAAAGCTAAAACCTCGGGTGAATTGCAGCGTGCGCTGCTCCGTATCGTGGTGAGGCAGTCCCCTGCACAGCCCAGCCTGCACAGTTTTAGTGGATTTATCCTCTCCACCCTGCAGGCAGATGAGGCACAGAAATCCCACAGGATTTACCAGCGGTGAGGCAGGAGATGTCCCGGGGGAAAGGGGCAAACCCCCCATGCCTGGGGCACGCTGGGAGCCTGGGATTTCCTTCGCTCTTCTGGTGATGATCCCTTTGTGCTAGGCAGTTTCTTCTTTTTTAATTTAAAAATCCACATTCCCACTTCCACATAGCTCGTTATCTCAAGGCGTGTGATGAGGTGTCCAGGGGTCTGTCCCGGCAGAGATGATGCAGAACACATTCGCTCAGGCTGTTGGATCTGACCCCCCTCTCCCTCGGGGAGCGGGTGGTTTTCATTTCAGCCTCTTCCATTAGAAGCTCTAAGGGGAGCTCCATCTATTAACTGAGATCTGCAGGCCTGTAAATTTTGGCAAGAAAAAGCCCTTGGAAGCAAATCATCTGTATTTTCTCAGGGCTGTTTGTCCTCCCTCTTTACATGTGCTGCCTTTGCTGGTCAGGAGGCAGGTACCGCTGCTGACTCCTTCTCCACATGTGCAGATTGATGGTGTCTGCTCCAGAGCCTGCTCTCTCTTTCCTTCCCTTCCTCTCCCTCTCGGTTTTGTTCCTTCCCTTTTGAGCTGTTTCTGCTTTGTTTGGGAGACTCCTTTAGCTGCCAAGTCCTGATTTGTATCTCTTCATTTCCTAAGGCGAACGCATTGATCTGTGATTTCTGTTATGATACTGCAGATTTCTGTTCCCTTTTTTCCTTTTTTTTTCTTTTTTAACTTTATCCTGCCATCCAGGAGGTGGTTTCTGTGCTAAGGAGAAGCACAATGTTTCTAGAAATATGTGCATTTCCCTGACTCATAACTGTGCCTAATTGCGTACAGAGCAAGCATCCATCCCTCTTAGTTCCAGTGTAATTGTTTGCGGTGTGTTCCTTTGTGATTGTGTTATTCCAGCAATAACAGCCACTCTCCTTCCAGATATTTATTCTTTTCATGAACATCAGCATACTGGCAAAGGGATGGGCTTTTTGGTTGGGTTGTTTGTTGTTTTTTTTTTCCATTTTAATGCTCTAGTTCATAGCTCAAATCTGGGATTTATGCTTCGGGGATCTCAGAGAAGACTTTTCTCTTTTCTGCTACCTCTTTCCAGAAGCGCCGTCTTTCTGTGCCGGGATTTGGAGTTCTTGGACATGTGTTACTGCTGCCGGGGATGCTGCTCGCCGCTTTTATATTTGTATTTACTGCAGTGCTTTGCTCTTTAATTTTGTTGTTCTCTTTCTGGCGCAAAGAGGACGCGATGCAAATGAAGGCTGGATCATTTGGGTTGCAGACAAACAAACCCCGGCCACCCCGAGAGCGGGGGGCGGGAGGGCGATGGGCAGCATCTCTCCCGGCATCCTGCAAGGGCTGTGATGGAGGGACAACAGCCTGGGCAAAGGTGGGCGAGCACCCCCGGACAGGAGGAGAAGGCATGGGTCAGGCAGGGATGCCTCCCACATATACCACTTACCTGTATCGCACCTCTCCCTCTGCTGAGGATAACACATTTGTCTTTCATCCTGGAAGACTTTAATTTTTTATGATGAGTTAGTTTTACAGCACCCTGATGTGTGCTCAGCACTTCACAGTGCGGGGAGAAAGACGAGGTCCGTGCGACGGATTTACCCGGCGTTAAATCCTGGCTGAGCTACCAACGAAAGCGGTGGCGGGGCTGTGTCCTGGCTGTCCTCCTGCCTCGCTGCCACGGGGGCTTTGTGCCACTTCTTCCTTTTTAGCGACGTGAGGGGGTTTTCCTGCCCCACGGCAGCCTTGCCACCCACCATGCTGTCCCCCCACCTCAGCAATCTGGATGCCAATGGGCACAAGCTGCAGGGAAGAGCAGACCGTTTTGCTTGTAAAATAAGTATTTTTCAGCTCGCTGGCCGGGATCGGTCCTTTGCACAGCTCAGCCCCAGCAGCCGGCTGCACGCGCAGCTCCAGCTGCCCGGGTCCGGCACCCCCGAGACCCCCTCCAAGAGCGCAGAGCGGCGTTTGCACTGCAGCAGTTCCTAGGAATGAAGAGGCAAGCGGTGCTGCCCTCCGGGGAGCAAAGGCGGGGATGGTGCTGGAGTGGGCTCGGCAGAGCTGAGGGACCATCCCTCGCCACGGGAAATGGGTGCCACCTCCCTCCCTGCATCCATCCCTCCTGCCTGGGATGCTGGATGCTGCGGGGTGGCACTGGCGGCGAGTGTCAGTCGGCTCCTCACCCAAGCCGTGGGTTTTGGCAGGCGGGCGTCCCATGAAAGCTGCGGCGAGGAGGGCATATGGCACACAGCTCCCAAATGGGGACCAGCGAACGGTGCGGTGCCAGGGCTGTTTGACAGCCTGGCTCAGCCCTCCCGAGCCACCTGCGAGCGGGGGGCAAATTCTGTGCCCAGCTCGTTCACCCAGCCCAGGCTCTCAGCTGCAGATCGTGCCGGAGCCGGGAGGACCTGGCAGCCGGCAGTGCCCGCGTTGGGGAGGGTCTGCAGCTGGGAGCAGCACCGGAGGAGGGCAGGCTGTCCCGGAGCCATGGCCCATCTCGGGCAAGCTCTTGGAGCCCTGCCAGAGGGTTCCGGGGTGCTCGTAGCACCCCGACACCCTCATCTGCCTCCCACGGCTCCGGGGGCTGCAGGGGTGCTCATCCTCCACCATGGTTGAAACGAGGCGATGGGAGCTCTGCCACATCCCCGGGCACTGCCGTTGCCCTCCCCGGCTGCGTGGGAACGGCTCCCAGGGCTGGAGCATGCCGAATTTCACTTTTCAAATGGGGCTCCTGGCACCCGGCCAAGCAGCGCTTTCGTGTTGTCAAATATTTTGGCAAACCTCGTCTCGGCTTTAGTCTGAAGCGTCTTTCGCTAGGGAAACGGCGTCGAGCCGAGCAGCGAGCGCAATCCCGGCGCAGAGGGGAGTGCCGCGCTGCTGGCAGCGTCCTGCACGGGAGGTGCTGGTGCTGGGGTGCCGGCGCATCCCAGCTGAGGTGCGCTGGGGACCACAGCTGGGCAGAGTGACTGCAGGGACCAGTGAAAGGGCCAAAAAAAAAGGTGTTTCAAGGTGGCTGAAATGATTTTGAAATCAGGCTGAGCGGAGCAAATTGTATTGACAAGAGTAAGAAAACCCTAAAAACTGATTTTTCAAGTCGCTATTTTGGCTTTTTGTTCTGAAATTGCCCTGCATTAAAAAGAGAATAAAAGAAAAAAAAAAAAAAACAAGCTCTAAGTAAACTAGAAATAAGGGGACTGTATTTTTTTACCAGCTCATTGGAAAAATGAAACATATTTGTTCTGGGTCAGACCAAAATGAGCAAAGCAATCAGTTATCTGCAGAGCCACGGTGCAGGCTGGCTTTGCTTCTGCTTGCTCTCCTGGGCATCTTTGAAAGAATATCCAATACCTTTTTATGATGTTTGAAAGAAAATATCTCTGGGGAGGGGAAGAAAGGTGAGGTGTGATCCCAAAACGTCTGCTTTCGCAGCTTGGACGGACCCATCTTCCCTTCCCGTGGTCACCGCTCCTTCCCCTTGTCCATCACGTTGTGTGGTTAGAGCACACGTACTCACGGCCCCGGGACCACGATGGGTTTTGAAAGCCTGAGAAATCCTCCCCAAAGCCCGGTTTCCGGCCAAAAAACCCCGAGGTTACGCAAACATACACATAGCTTGCAAACAGGCTGTGTGTGTTGGATGGAGAGCAGCTTCGCGAAGCAGGTGTGAGCTGATGTGGGAAGAGCTGCGCTGCCTGATGTCTGCGCCGAAAACCAGTGTCAGCTCATAGACTAAAACCAGGTCTCTGAAATTAAAAAAAAAAAAAAAAAAGGGAATAAAAATCCCACCCTGCAGCAGCATCCCAAGCGCAATCCCACCGGATCCCCAGGCCAGCGGGTGGTGCCACCCTTTTGGGTTAGCCCCGCAGGACACATTTTTGCAAGGCCACTGGTCACCTGGGTGGCTGTGGGGTGACCCCCAACCCAGCTCACCCACCTGCATGCCCCCACCATGCCACCACCACCCCGGTCGTGCCCACCAAGCCCTGCAGGGCTGCTTCTTGCTTTGTAGAGGTTTGAAGGCAGACAGCTCCATGGCAAAGGTACCCCTGAAGTCTTGCGAGCTGGTGAAATCTTCTAAAATCCCCGTTTCTGGCAGCTGCCAGGAAAAAGCTTGTTTGCGTTTAAAATCTGTTCAGAAGAGTCATTCTCTTCTGAAAAACTGTGGCTGTCAAAGCACCGTGGTGGGGTTGTGTTTATTACGTATTAATGATTCCACATCAGATGCATTTGCTTTAAAGTACTAAAGTATTGGAAATATTAAGGTATTAGCGTACCCGAATGCGAATTGTCAGCCATAAAAACCTTGGGGTCGGGGAGCCCGGCGGAGCCATCACGTTACCCCCAGGAAATGCTCCTGCGGCCGGTGAGAGCTGTCGTGGCGGGGTGCGGCTGCACCGACCGGGGATAACCCCGCAGGAGCCGGGAAACCAGCGGCGTGAAAGATGTGAGCACGTCTCGCTCCACCCCGGAGCTGTCGGCTGCACCGACCTCTCATCCAGCCGCTTTTAGCGAGCACGGGGGCAAGGCGGCTCGTGCCAGCGCGATAATGCGGAAGGAGGCGCGTGGTGTGAAAAGACTCGGGGGGAAAGGGGACGGTGGTGTTTGCACTGTGGGATTTTTGACACCCGGTGCTGGAGGCTGAGCTGAGCAGGGGGATGCTCTCTGGCATGGAGAGGGTCTTCCAGAGCGTACAAGCCTTTCTCTGATTGCTCCCCAGAGGGGCCTTATTTGGGGATTGAGCCTTATCCCCGGGTGGCTCAGCAGACACCCGCGAGAGGGGCCGAGCCCCTCAGGGTGACCTCGGCCGGGTGTCTTCCCCCCCTGCGCCTCCCTCCTCCGGTCCTTCAGGGCGGAGAGGGATGCTGCATGTGCCGGGTAAGCGCCGGGCAGAGCTGATCCTCCTGGGGCGGCTGCTGCGGGAGAAACAGCGGTAATGAGGCTGGGGAAGCCGTGAATGGGACCCTGCTGCTCGCATGATTTCTTCAGGCTGATAAAAGAGATTGAAATAGCAGCTCTCGCTGGTTCCCTGGCCAGGCGCAGGCACTGGGAATTATCCCTCAAGGTGGCTTTCTGCATCCTTCGCCATCCCGCTGCGAGGCACCAGACCCCAACCGAGCCCCGGCCCCGTGCCCGGCTGGGCTGGCTCTCTCTGACACGTCGCTGCCGGTGCGGCTTTTGCCTGGGCTTGCAGACATCCCTGGTTAGGTCATCAACGCCACGCTCTTTCCTCGCACGTCTCTCCACTGGATCTTGGTGGGTTTGGACACGTTTCCTGGCCTCTCTTCTCCTGTTTTTGTTGGGGAAAATGAGGCACAGGGTGGTAGAGATGTGAGCACAGATGTCTCGAGCCTGTGGCAGAGCTGGGACCAAAACTCAGGGGTTTGGCACTTCACCTTGTGCCTCTGCTGTAAATCCACCTTCCTCCACCACTTGCTGCTGCTTGGCGTCAGCGTGATACTAGTTTTAGGGAAACATTGACACTCTGTGTTTTGTGTTGTGGTTTTTTTTTTAAATATCATGTGGGAGTTATTAAAAGAGTTGCCTACACTTTACAAATATTTCCAGGAACAAACTTGCTGGTGTGTGGGACTGTGGAAGAGGGAGTGTGATTCTGACCAGTGTGGGGCTGGCTGCCAGACCACACTCTCCATCCATCAGTCCGTCCCCAAAACCTCCCTTCCCCAGTGAACGGGTAACAGCGATGGGCAGCGGTGCCGAAGCATCTGCTCGCCTGGCTTCGCCTCAGCCGAGGTGACCAGAGGCTGCTTTCCCCCTCCGGCCTGGCATGGCGGGGCCGGCTGCCACCCCCCTGGTGCACATTTGGTTTGGGGTATTTGCAGCATCCCCTATCCCCTGGGGACCGTGGTGCCTGAAGGAGGACTATGAAGCTGCCAGGCTGCTGCCCGCGAGCTGCCTGTTCCTCGGGGGGCACAGGGAGCTGATCCTGCCCGGGGACAGCTGTGATGGGCACCACGCTGGTGGCTGCTGAAGCATGGGAAAGGTTGGGGCCGGAGGGCTCCTTCCAGGAGCCGCTGGTGAGGAGTGGGAGGAGAAGCTGTGCCCAGCGGAAGGGCTTTTTAAAAGGCTGGGGGGGAGCATGGAGAAACTGGGGAGTTTCTCTGCTGATCTCCAGGTAACGCCGAAGTAGAGAGTAACAGCAGCTCTCGGTGCCACCGAGCGCCCTGATCCCACTGGCCATAACTTAACATGGTCACGACTCAGTGTAAAGTGCCTCCCGCACCTGCCTGCCTCCTTAAAGGGTAAATAATAATAGTTTGTGGTTAAAATATTACCCTCAAATGATAATCTGTGGGACGTGGTTTATTTCGAGCAGCTGTGCTGGGAGGGGGGAACCTCTCTGTCTTTGGCAAGAAGCTATTTTGGACTCGTGGTGCTGGCTCCCGGGCCGTAGGGAGAGGGATGCTGTCAGGCGTGGAGGTTTGCAGGGGCCGTGGTGGCTCCGTGCTCCCAGAAGCAGGCAAGGTGCAGGGAAGGGTCTTTTACCATTTGCAGTAAGAGTGGTTACCACGCCTGCAGACAGAAATGATATCAGTGAAACCTTGGCAGACGCCTCACCCAGATGAGCAGGTTGTGCTATAATAAATCCACGCAAAACCATTTTCCCAGGGCCGTTACCCCCCTCCGAGGACGGTGGTTGCTCGGGGCTGGGTGACCAGGATAACACCGGGACAAGGATCTCAGCCTGGCTCCTGAGGCTCAGAAGAGGCTTGGGGACAGACAAGAAAAGTCTCCTGCAAGTGGGTGGCGGTGACGCAGGGCAGAGCGATGGTATTGCTGGTATGTCGAGCACCTTGTTTATTATACCTTGGACGTGTCGCAACAGTGCTGGGTTGTGTAATGGTTTCCAGGAGATTTTCCTGCTTTCAGCTTTTAGGGCTCTCATTCCCAGGGTTTGGTTTCTGCCAGAGGTGGGATGTGGTAGAGAGAACGAGTTAAAATCAAACCCTGCTCAGGTGGGGTTTTGCGTGGAGATGCCAAGAGTGTGATGGAGAGAGGGAGGAGAAGACTTCTGCCTTTCTAAATTGTTTCTTTTGTGAGCACCTTCCTTCCCGGGAGCTTACTGGCGCGGCGTGAAAGTTGGGTGCGGTTTCCAGTCTTGGTAGTCTGATGCTGCTCCATTTCACGCAAGTTGAACGCACCGACACCAGGCATTTCGCCCACAGGGAGTTAAATATTTCTTTCTAGCACCAATAAAAGGTGGTATTTGACAAATGGCTTTGCCTTCTCACCGCAGGAGGCTGAGGACCCGTGATCGAGCCCGAGCACTTCTGCAGCACCCCTCCAGCCCCCACCTGCCTTCTCCCTGCTGAGCCCTCACCCTCCCCAGCCCCGATTTTGGCACGTTCCTCCCGTTCCCTTTTGCTCCCTTGCAGTTTTCGTCTCCCTTTGCTCCCTGCCTGGGATGGAAGAGTTTGCACCAGGCAATGCGAGTCCCCTCGGCCGCTGCCGGGCAAGCGCAGGGAGAGCTCAGCTCCCCTCCACATCCCCAGTTTGGGGCTCGGATAAATCCGCAGAGTTGCCAGTCAGCAAACGCGAGCTCCTCGCTCAGCACGGGCGACCCAGGAGTTTCAGAAGCTTAAAATATTGCACAACTTGGAAGAATTATCACTGGGAAAATTGCTGCAGCACCCCGGGGAAATTCAGCTCTCCGCCACAAACGCGGAGGCATTCAAGCTTCTCCTTGAAGCGGCTGCAGGAATTTCTCAATTTGGCCATCTTCGTTTTCCAGGACCTCATTCGGCACGTTGGCTGAAATCTTCCTGGCCTGGGTTGTGCCCCCAGCTCAGAGGGGGGTTTTCTTATTTTCAAAAACTCCAGCTAAATGCTGGCACTCTTATAAGGGATTGAGGGAAGATCTTAAAATGGAAAATGTTGTGCAAGCCCGGATAGCGTCGGGGCGCATGGCACGGTGAGGAGAGCCTCCTCGGTGGGGACCGGGCTCCCTCGTGCTGCCGGCTGCCGCGCTCAGCGGGGTATGGCGCAGATGGGGTCTGGGCATGGGAGGATGCTCCTGTCCCCGCTCTGACCAAGCACAGCAAATAGCGGGGTACAGCAGCCCCAAACCCACTTCCCTTCCCTTCCATTTCTCTGCATGGAGGTGCTG
Source organism: Phaethon lepturus (assembly GCF_000687285.1). Lineage (NCBI taxonomy): Eukaryota > Metazoa > Chordata > Aves > Phaethontiformes > Phaethontidae > Phaethon > Phaethon lepturus. Next base: position 6,536 of record NW_010525978.1, on the reverse strand, counting down.
GGCAGTGGCTAAGGGAGACCTGCCCAGCTCACCGCCATGTCCAGGCTCCTTGCACACCCCGGCTTCAGCCCTCAGAGCATGAGTTGCACCACATTGCTGAGCCCACGGCGAGGTCCCCCTCTGAGCTTCCCTTGCAAGGAATGAAATAACCTGGAAGCTGTTGGTCTCTGGAAGCAATTTAGCATGGGACGTGGCTATTAATTTAAATAGATTACAGAAATTTGAACTAAGCTGCATATAAATCTTCTGACCGGCTCTTCGGGCTTTGGTCTCTGTTGTTTACACATCTTTTATTTTTTTTTTAATTTGTGTTTTATTGATTCCTGAAGCTGTGATGTTTTGGTCGGAGCTCGCTGTTCCCTTTCTGGGCGTGGATGGCAGGCGGCTTCGCTCTTCCACACGTATCACCTTTCAGAGCTACTGTGAGTGGGAGGCAGATGTTGTTAGGTCTCAGGTAAAGCCATCAAAGGTGGACGTTCAATCAAGTTTGACATCATCTTCAACCTGAAGGCAAACGGGTTGGTTTTGATTAGCAGCCTGCGGGGCTGAGCCTAACCCGTATCAGGGCTGCTGCTGCTGATTTACCTGAATGGGCTTTTTGGCAAAACCACAGATGGTAATTATAACGATAAGTGCTTACAGATTTCCTAACAACAAAGATAATTTGTTTGCTCCATGCCTTGTTAGAAGGGGAATTTTGTTCTGGTGACTGGGTGGTTTGTGAATCAGTCATTGCCCTTTCACCCCTCTGTCCCCGGCTCGGCTGTTCCCCCCAGTGCGGCCATTAGACGTTGATCCAACAAGAAGGGTCCCACCGAGTCTGGTCTCCGCCTCCGCGGCCACGGAGACGCCGGTCTGGTGCAAGGAGCCATCCTGGCCTGGCGGGGAGAGGGATGTTGTGTTGACCCCCCTGAGATGGCCTGGGATGCTGTG